>NC_056725.1:1611428858-1611683858 GCF_019279795.1 Protopterus annectens
TGTCCATGTCTCCTATAATAGTTGAAGTGCCCTGGTGTCTAGTGTTGTCCTCCACTTCTAATCTCCGTAATAGTTTATGCATCATTATGGCACTATTGTAGTTTCCCCTGGTGGCTAGTCCCCTATCTCCCTGTCCCTGTACTGCTGTAATACCCATTATGGTGCAGTTGTAGATTATTCCTGGGAGAACAGTGTTCACCCCCAGCCTTCCCACCCACCCCTCATCCCTGTACTGCTGTAAGACCTATCATGGTGCAGTTGTAGGGTAATCTTGGGAGTCTAGTATCCCCATCCAACGTTTCCACCTACCCCACATCCCTGTACTGCTGTAACAGCCATTATGGCACACCTGCAGAGTCATTCCAGAAGTCTAGTGTCCAGCCAGAGCCTACATCCCTGTACTGCTGTAAGAGTCATTATGGTGCAATTGTAGAGTAATCCCATGAGTTTAGTGTCCACCCTAACTCTCCCACCCTCCCCTAATCCCTGTACTGCAGTTGATACTATTATGACACTTGAATGCAGAATAATCCCTGTTGTCTAGTTTTTCCCTGAATTCTGATCCCCATACTACAATTGGTGCTGTTGTGGCAAAAAAGTAGAGTAATCCCTGGCATCTACTGTTTCTTCTCACACCGGTCCCAATACTGAAGTTGGTGCCAATACAGTATTAAAAAGGAAAGTATTGCCTGGTGTCTAGTGTTTCCCCCACCCCCTGATTCAGTGCTGTTATGGCCCTAAAATGTTGAGTTATCCCTGATGTCTAGTGTTTTCCCCACCCCCTGATCCAGTGCTATTATGGCACTAAAATGTCAAGTTTTCCCTGGTGTCTAGTGTTTTCCCCTCTGCCCAATAGCCATACCGAAGTTGGTGCTATTATGGTACTAAAAATAGTGTAACCTTTGGAGTCTAGTGTTTTCATTAACACCAAAATCCCTGCACTGCAGTCTGTGCCATTATGGTACTAAAACCTAGAGATATCCCTGGTGTCTATTGTTTCCCCCAACTCCCTGATCTCTGTATTGTAGTAAGTGACATTATGGCACTAAAATGTAGAGCAGTTCCTGAGGTCTAGTGGCTGCCCCCACTCCCCATTACCAGTAATCCTCTCATATTAGGTAATCGAGCCTAGCCTTTAGGTGATGTTCACTGCCTCAGCAAGTTGGGGCCAGTCGAACAGAGCTACACAGCCAAGCAAATTTTTTGTTGTTATCACTTGTTTAGATGCCTTCTTGGAGGCAGTTCTAGATGAGACAGAGCCCATGGCTAATGTAGCAGTAATCCACAACTGCATGCTGCAATCACCTAATTTGGACAAGGTTGACATGATTTGATGACGAAGGTAAAGCTGAAGTGATGAAATGAAGCCAGCATTTCTGTCTTACTGCTATTATACAATGACATTATTTAAAAAAATAAAGAAATTGCTTATCTTTCTTAAATAACGTCTTTGTATAATGGTGCTGTAATGTTCCTCCATGTTTATTGATGTACTACTGCATGTGCATATGGGACTTATACTACCACTCCTGCACAGTACATCAGGGCTAATCAAGAAAAGCAGTGAAGAAAAGGGAATCACCATTGCTACTTTATTTCTCCCAGAATTTTATTTTTATTTTCATAAAAATTGTAGACAAAGTCCAATATAATGGTGAAACAAAGGTCCAAAAATAGAGGCAGATTTTATTGCTCTTAAAAAGTTACTGGAATAGGAGGTTTTATGTTAGCATGCATTTTTTTTCTGAAGGATAATAATAATATTATACTTTATAATATTTTTTTCTGAACAGTGTTATGCAAACAGCCAAATGTTGTTGTGTCTTTCAGCTTATCTCGGTTAGGGGTCGCCACAGCGGAACTCTGGTCCGCTAATGATTGGTAGTGGATTTTTACATGCCGAGTTACCAGCCCTGATGCACAACCTTCAACAAAGGCACGCGCATTCGCGCATGCCTCCATACAGAAGATGCTCTAGCTGAAAATCGAACGGGACAACGTCTTGCTGTGAGGCAACAACGCTACCACAGCACCACTACCGTGGGTTACGCAAACAGCCAAATTGTAAGAAAAAAAAATGCAGCACTTACTTCCTGGTGCAGCTTCATTCAGTTTTTTGGAAAAAAAAATAAAATCAATCTAATATTACCCCATTTATTTTCTCTAAGTCATTTGTGTTTCTAATACCATAATGGGAATGTACCCCAGTCCTAAGTCAAAGCATGACTAAAGTTCATGAAATTAGTATTGTTTCAACCATTGATGTTAGCCAGAAGTGCTCTTCGCAGCACCCACAATGTGCCCAGTAATGATTCCTTCTACAATTCATACTGAGTTACATGTATTGGCAACACATCTAAGTACAACTATAAATTCTTATTTATAAAACCCACTCCTCCTACTACTATTGGAACTGTCTAGGTACCCTTGTTCTACATTGCCATCTTTTCTGCCTGCAAATCCTGATACATTATGACTTTGTGCCTCTTTGTACATAAGGCACTGTAGCCAATGGGTGCAGCTATTTCAGTGATCAATGCTATGTTTGTCTTCTTTTCATGGACTACTATATCTGGTTTTCTTGCACCTATTTTTTGAGCTATCAGTAATGGCTGATCTCATGTGATATATACATCATCATTTTTTATAATGCTTTGTGGTTCATGATTCCAATGTTTTTCAGCTACTTCAGTATTATAATGTTTGCACAATCCCCAGTACAGCATTCTTGCCACATTATTATGCCTTTTAGTATACAGTTTTTCTGCCATTAGCATATCACAACCAGCAGCAAGATGTGTGATTGTTTCCTATTCTGTTTTACAAAACCTACAATTGTCTGTTTATCCCACATGTTCATTGTACTTTGTAAACCAGTGTATATTTGGTCCTCTATCTTGGCCTGCCAATATTAACCATTTGTCTTTTGCTTTAAATTCACCTCTCTTTAACCATTCCTGCATTCGATCCTGATCAACATGAGGTTGTTCCAAGAGTTTCTGTACTTGCAAATATATTTATGAATTTTCCAAATTTCTTGCCTTCTCATCTGATCCTTCACCTTATATTCTTTATTTTGTTATTTGGTATATTCAGTTGCTTCTTTATTTTTATCTACTTCTGGTCTGATTTCTGTTCTTGCTTGACACCAATATGCTTCTGCTAAACTAAGCTGGGAAGTCATCTTAGACTTATTCTCCTTACGTCTTAAAACTTTCACTATGTTTGAGTCTTGTGAGATGAGCAGATATGTATGCAGTGCTACGATTACAGATCTATGCATGTAATCAATTTTGAGGAGGCCCATACCTCCTTCAGAATGGGGAATATACAGTTTTGGTATACACTGATTTTTATAAATCATTTGATGAGCGTGAAGCATCCATCTTGTTTTTCTGTCCACCCGATCCAACACGTTTTGGGGCCAGTCAATCACTCCAAGACTGTAAGTTAGGACAGGAACTACAACTTGTTTTATAGCATGGACTTTGTTGAAGATGTCAGCACTATTTTCAGTATTAATTTTAGTCTTCTTAAATATTCCTTACTAAGTTTTATTTGCATTTGTTTATGTTTTATTGTTGATCCTTCATTAATTCCCAGATATTTATACACTCCCTCTTGCTCAAGTTCTTTTATTTCACATTGCTGTTCCAGGCTGAAGTTTTCTTGGTGCTGAACCTTTCCTGCTTTAAAGGTTGGTTTTGCACATTTATCAGGACCAAATGACATTCTTATATCATCTGAAAAAGTTTTTACCACTTGTAGTTATGTTTCAGTTCCTCTTTTGATGAACAATACAGTTCTAAATCATCCACAAAAAGAAGATGAGAAATCTTTACACTTTTTTGTTTTCTATGAGCCAAATTATAGCCATGACCTAATATGTTAAGTAGACAACTTAATGGGTTAATGGCAAGAGAAGAGCAGTGGAGACAAAGTCACCCTGAAATATCCCCCATTTAATTTTTTATTCTCGGAATAATTATTTTTCCTTTATTGTGGCTTAACTGCAAAGTGATTTGCCACTGTTTTATATTCGCTGTAATCTAATGATTGCATGTAAGATATATCTTATACATTTTTAAGCACTCTTTTATCCATGAATGAAATACTGTCAAATGCTTTTTTGTAATCTATCCATGCCATACTTAGATTCTTCCCCGTTGTAAAGTTCTCCATTATGAATTTATTTAACAACAAATGATCCTTTGTTCCATATAACTTTCTTTTGTTAACCTTTTGTTGTATTACCATGACTAAGTTTTCTTCTAAATAACTATAAACTCAGCATCAATTTCAGTATATAGTTTATATGTCATCAGAAGGCAAGTTAGTGGTATATAGATTTTAGGATAGATTGTAGGTTCGCTCTTAAGTAGGAGTATTGTTTTTCATGTTAACCAGGTTGGTGTCTGTTTCAGATGCATATGTAAATAGTTCTTTTTCATGGCTAAATCTTCATGTAAAGATGTTAATACTTTTATCCAGAAGTTAGGTACTGCATATGGGCATGGAGTTTTCTAACTAAGAGCTTTTCTTAATTTTGTTTTAATCTCCCTGGCCCTTACTTCATCCCATTTCATATTCTGTACATTTGAATTTCTTATTCTTTCTTTTAATTCTTTTATCCATTCAGCATCTTTGTTATGTTCCATAGGATCATCATAGATATCTCTCCAAAATGTATCTATTTCTTCGTTCTTTGGTCATTTCAATTCCTTTTGCCTTATTTCCCAGTTCTCTATAAATTTTTTTTGGCTAATGAAAAAATTGCTTATTTTGCACTTTTCCTTTATATTTACCTGCATATCTTCTAAGTTTTTTGTCTATGCTGATATTTTTAGTTTATTATTTGTGATAGTACATGATACAGCCTGATCTGATATTATTCATTGCTTTTATCACATTTATCTTTCTCAGTATTTTTGTTGATATGTTCCCTATTCTATACGCTTCTAATAATGACACTTACTGTCTTAATTGCTTTATAGTTTTCCCTATGTGATACTTCAGTGATGGCATTTGATTTTTCCCCTTCCTTTCCTTTACTATCCTGTGTTTTTGTGTAAATATGTTATTAATTTAGCTACACAGTAATATATCTTATTATGTTATATCACATGCATCTCTGAATAGTCCTAACAGTTTTATCAACTTCTAACTTTTTAGGTTTTATAGACTTTCTATAGTCTGTTTCTTTCATTGATCTTAATATGTCTGTCCATCTCTATTAAATCAAGCAATTATTATCTTAGATCATTTTCTTCTAAATGGAAGGTACATTCTTTGTTCGCCATGTCCTATGTTCAGTCTACAAAAATTTTAAGAGTGTTGTCCTTTGCACACTCTCTTCAGTTTCATCCTGTGTTATCTGATGCTCTTTCATATGGAAACTCACTGGCCTATCACTCCACCTCAATGACTTTATCAGAATTGCCACAGTTTCCTGTTACTTCTCTTGCTGTGCAACTACAACTGAACATTTTACTGATTTGCTATGGAAGGCTGCAAGGTATTTAAGTACCCTACCCTACCTCCATTCCCACCCACCCATGCTTTCTCTAAATTTATACCTACCATTACTCCACCCCCTTTGTTATCCAATTAGAAATACTCCCACCTCCTTACATCCAATTAATATCAAAACCCTACCCATTACTGCACTAGGTCCACTTCAAAGCTTCACAATCTGCTGTCTACTGCCCATTCCATCACCCCTGGCTTCTAGAACTCAAATTACATCATGTCACTAAAAATGTTCTCCCTCTCTCTAACCTGCTTCTAACATTATATGTCAGTCTCGTAATCCACATCACCTCCCTGAACTATTCACCAACCCCAGCAACATTTACATACTCTACTCTTGCTCTATATCCTGGCAAACCCACTGAAAGCTTTAGTAATATAACAATTAGCCTAATTCAGTATCACATTACACATCTCTCAAAACTCAAAATCCTACATGACAACATCACTAGTGAACCTAAATTCTACATAATAGCAACAATAAACCTACCCAATACCTCAAACATTACTTCTCCAATCAACACATTCTATCCCTGTGTGGGGACATCTACCCCTACCCAGGGACCTCAACTACAGCTTCCTCTGCTAAAAGCCTAAACCCAAAAATATTCTTCTAGCAGTTGTAAGCACACATAGTATCTGTAACCAAACCAAAGAATTTCATGCTTGGTTAAGGCAATATACCCCTGATATACTAGTAATCACTGAAACTCAGCTAAAACCCCATATGCATGATACTGAAATAACACCCCAGGCTATAATACACTTAGAAAAGACAAAATCAGCAAAAAAGGTGCTGGGGTAGCATTAATCTACCCTAACACCATCACAATCTCATCTTTCTCTAAAGACACCGTGACTTTCAACAATGCCAATATTCTAACTGAAACCCTACAAATTAACAAAAACAAAACAGATATGCATTGTAGGACTCTCTCTCTCTCTCTCTCTCTATATATATATATATGGGTTCCATACACTAGATCGAATTTTCACTAATTCGAAATAGTGCATGGAATGCTCACTGCTGTGAAAGTGCACTTAATCAAAAGTGTACTTACGTGAAGTTCAATACAACGAATGGGTGTTGTACTGAACTTCCGTGCAGTACTCACGGACCTTAGGGTTAGGGCATGGGTCATAGTAAGGGGATAGCTCATAGGGCTATCCCCTTACCATCACCCCTGCCCTAACCCTAAGGTCCGTGATGACTGCAGTGCAGTGAAGGACATAGCAATGTCCTCCACTATGGTGCAATAGTCACGAACCTTAGGATTAGGGCATGGGTTAGGGTAAGGGGATAACTTTACTAACTATACCCTTACCCTAACCCATGCCCTAACCCTAAAGTCTGTGACTATCGCACCATAGTGGAGGACATAGCTTGTTTTTTATGTCCACCACTGTGCTGCAGTGTTTTCGGTGAAGTGCACTTATGCAAAAGTTCACTTTCATTAAAGTAAACTTTTGCAGAAGTGAGGCTTCCTGTTACAAGTTCGAAGTAGTGAACCTTCATTCTTGTAATAGGAATCCATATATATATATATATATATATATATATATATATATATATATATATATATATATGTAGATATATATATATATATATATATATATATATATATATATTTATATACACACCCCCAGGCAAAACATCTATACCATGGAAGGTATCCTCTCCTGGATATCAGTAAACATCAGTAATTAAACTATAATTACAGGAGATATCAATATCAACTGGCAAGATCCAATGACTTGACTCCCCTACTAGTAGCATAAACCTCCATGGTTATGCCCAGCTCATTATCAACGCCACATGTATGCATAACAAAAATACCCTAGGTGCAACTCTTAACTGGATACTAGTTTCTAATCCTGACAAATACTCGAATCCCTACACACTACCACCTACCCATATTCATATATAGATCCATACCACAAATTAACAAGAATTCTAACATATAACACCACCAGAAATATCAGGAACTTTGACCAACAAAGGTTTAACAAAATCCTAAAACACGCTAACTGAAATCCACTTAACACACTACCACTAGAAGATACCCTTGAATACTTCAACAATGTATTTCTAAATACTCTCGACAATCTAGCCCCCCTCCACATTAAAAGAATAAAAACTAACCATGCTCCCCAGATAACAAAAAATACCAAACAACATTTACAAGACAGAGATATAGTCTGGAAAGAATTGCACAATAACAAATCTGATGCTAACCTAATCAAATATAAACAGTGATGAAACAAAACAAAACAGTTAGTGAACTTACACACACACACACACACACACACACACACACACACACACACACACACACACACACACACACACACACACACACACACACACACACACACACACACACACACACCACACACACACACACACACACACACACACACACACACACTCACACACACACACACACACAAACACTTTTCCAACCAACTGGCAAACCACAAAAACAACACAAAGCAATTTTGGAAATACATCTCAAACCTCCTTACCCAAGGTTCTAAACAAACTCTATCACCATGCACTGACAAAACTCCCTAAGAGATAGCCAACCTGTTTAACTCTCATTTTATAGATAGCATAAGCAAACTGTTAAGCAATCCCACTGCCAGAACTGCCTCAAGCCCCATCACTGATCCCCCTCCACCCTTATCTCATGACTCTTGCACAAACAAAAAAAACCCTTCACCTCCTCAACAAACTAGTACTACATTTTCTATCTTCTTTTCTCTTAAACCTGTCCCTATCTCTGTCATTCAAAAACTACTTCAAAAACTAAAACCATGCTCCCTTTCCTCTGACAACCTCCCCCTAAATACTTAAAACTTGCTGCAGAAGCCATAGCATATCCTGTAAGCATCCTTATAAATCACACCATAGCAGAGTCCAATGTCCCTAACCTCTGGAAAAAAATCTATCATAATCCCTTTACATAAGGGGAGCAACCCCAGTGAACTATCCAATTATTGTCCAATCTCCATCTTCACTCCTTTTAGCAGACTCCTTGAAGAATTCCTACATAGGCAATTGCTTCACCATCTCATCCAAAAATCAACTAATTACACTTAAACAACATGGTTTTCACCTATCACACAGCACCACCACTGCTCTAATCTCCTTCATGGACACAGTGTCAAAATCCATTGATTCTGGTAATATCACCTCTGTCTTATGACTACACCTATTAAAGGCATTTGACACAACAAAGTTCTTCATCAGCTTTCCATTGTAGGCTGCACCCCTCAGTCCCTCCAATACTTTTCAACCTACCTATCCAACCACCAACAATGTGTTAAATGACAAAATAAACTATCCCAATATTAAACCAACACAACTGGGGTACTACAAGGGTTCATACTTGGACCCTTACTCTTCAATGATTTCACCAACATTCAAACCTCATCACCCCTTAGCTCCATTATCCAATACGTAGATGAAACTGCCATAATTTCCTCCTCTAATAACATACAGCGTCACCAACACCTCACCCAAACCACCTTCACTTCATTAGAGACAAGGCTGAGAGATGCCCAGGTACTCCTACATCCTAAAAAAACAAAACTCTTGCTTTCCTCAGCCAAACCAATCTTATCTGACTTTAATATATTATTTCAGGATAACACAGAAAATGAAACAGTTCCCACAGTTAAGCTACTAGGCATTACTATAGACAACAAATTAACTTTCAAACACCACATTTGCAACAGTATTAAAAAAATGCACATCAAACAAGAAACACTCTATAGACAAAAAACTTTCATGGATAACTCCACCAGAAAACCCTCACCAACACCTATTAGCTTCCCTCTCTCTTATATGCAACCCTCTTATACACCAATTTACAATCTTCTCTTAAAAAACAAGCTCCAATCCTGCTACCATAAAATTGCCAAATTTGCCACAATCTACATTACTGCCTAGCACTGAAAGAACTAAACTGGCTCGAATTCACACACCACCTAAACCTAGTTCAGCTGTCGTATGCACATAAAATGATATATACACCTTATAGTTGCCCACTGCTCAAATCTGCCCTAAAACCCTACATCCCTACCAGAGCTTTCCACTTTGAAACAAACAACTCCTAACCATCTACATTCCAAACAAAAGAGCTGGACAGTGCCTGAACTCTCATGCTAATGCCAAACATTGGAACTCTCTGCCAACAGGCATTATCATTGAGTTATTTAACAACACCCTAAAAACATTTTCTTTGCAAACAGACCTGCCCTGCTCCTTCCCTAACAGGTGAACTTCATCTGCTATCTAGGGCCTTTCCTTTCTACATCTGGAGATCCTTAAACCATGAATTTCATCCACTAACCATTACCATATTGAACTAAGAAACTTTATGCATTTCTACACCCTTAACTATTCACATCCTACACCATAATTCTTCTAGGCATGTGCTTGCTTGTAATATTCTGACCCTCTGCCTAACCCTCACTCTTTACCTTGATCCTACCTGATTAAAAAAAAAAAGAAAAAAATTGTAATCCACAATATTACTTTTATTTAGTATTGCCTATCTAGTACACGTTTTATTATTGTATCTAGCTCTCTGTACTTACTTAGTATTCATTACTTATTTAATGTGTACGTCTTGTTCATGTATGTCTTAAATTTCATGTATAATTTGGAGCTTTTCTCCCCGAGTCTCTGCTAAAAATGGGTTCTTGACCAAGTTGGACTTTCCCAGTAAAGAAATATTAAATAAATAAAGAAAGAAAGAAAGAAAAAATATATAAATAAATAAATCTTCATATGGCAGCTAATCAGATGTTTCCCATTCCATTGATTTCTCCTTAATATGGAGATACATTGTTCTATCCTGCTGTGACGTCATCAGAGTTTGATTTTCTACACGAAATCCTTTGATTTGCAGTTAATCCATTACCACAGGTTCTATTTCTCTAACTTCTCCATTACTTATCTTCTTTTAACTTTTCATCTTTGTTTTCTTATTTTTTGTATTGTAAAGTTTTCCATATCCCGATGCCTTTGCCTATATTTCACTTCAAATATCATTGGTGCTGCTCTTTATGTATTGATTTGTTTTGCTTTCTCCTTTGCATAAAAATTACGCTATGTTTTAAATCACTTTTTCTTTCCCATGTCCATATTTCTTCTTCAGATGTTTCCTGCTCCTCCTGTTTTCCCTTACTTGGGGGACTCATTTTTCCATCATGATGTGATATGAGCTGCGTTAGACTTTCTATACTCAATCCTTCACTTCGCAGGTATTCCATAACTTCAGCTTCTGTTTTTTGTACTTCTACTTTAATAATCTTCTGTACTATGTTCCCTCTTCGTGATCTTATTTTTTTTTTCTATGGTGAAATTTTCCATATCTGGATGCCTTTGCTTGTATTTCTCTTTGATTGTCTTTGGGGCTGCTTTTTTGTATTGATTAATTTAGCTTTCTCCTTTACATAAATATTGCATCATATCAGATTTCTCTTTCTTTCCCATTTCCATTTTTCTTTTTTATACATTTCAAAAATCTCTAGATTTTGTACTTTATATTTTTAAACTTCCTCAGTCACTTCTTTTTTTCAAACAGCCCAAGGTTTCTTGCTGTATATATAATGTTTTTTTCATAAATGTGTGTTATTAATGAACAAATTTTTTTATTTGAAGTTTCTGACTGTTTCTCTTGTGCAATTATTTTTCTTTTCGCTAATTTCTCTCTTAATCTTTTTGCATAATAGTAATACCACATAATTTCTTTCTTATCATCAATTGTCCACTCTGCCATATTTATGGCTCTTTATTGGCTTATCAGTTTTTGTGATTTTTTTGTGGACTACTACTTCCTTCTACAGTGGGGGGGGGGGCACCCGTCCCCCGAGCCTGGCCTAACCCCATTGTAGAAATGTTTCCATGTTTGGAAGATTCTGCACTCTCATTTTTTTCCAGTCTTGGCACCCGTGTGCTTAACAGGATTGGGCACGTTTTTATCCTGGGTTTTGTGCATCCAGCTATCTTTTTTATTTTTAAACCTACTTCTGTCCATGATATATGCTATATAAAATGCAGTCTACATATCATTGTGGTCTTGGTGAGATGTTGTGAAAAACAGGGTACACTTTGTGACGTACTCACCAAGACATCCAGCAATACAACTCTCCTTTCCATTCTAAGATTACATTGTAAAGATAAACTTGTTCCCATGTTCAACTTTCAGCCTAACATTTGAAATAAATTTGGCACACAGCTGCACTTGTTTTCCCTTTTTCATTCTTACTCCTCCCAAATTCCTGTTAGAATCACATATAATAATTTTCATATTTACATTCACATACTTCTCAAATTCTTGAAAACATTTTTTTTTAGTTTTTTCTTTACTTGAAACATGTTTATATTATCATGAACCTATTATCCACTTTACTAAAGGAATTGACCACTAACAACCTCTCCAGACACACAAGAATATCATACACATTAATTTTAATACACTTATATAATGGGACAGTACTTGAGCACAAATATCTTACTGTGTTAAATGTTATATTTTGCTTTCACATAGGCACACACATGCTGCAGTTGTTCTTTTTGCATTAAATAATATAAATGTGTATCCTCACAACATAAATATGAGGAAATAGCTGTCTCCAGTGTTAAGGAAGAGGATTTACTTTACTACCTTGTTATTTGCGAAAAATGAAAAATAAAAAACACTTAAACATTACAGTATTATGCAGCACTAATATATTATCCAAAACTTCAAATGTTATTTCCTCTTCTATGAAGGTACTGAATAAATAAACTCAAGCAGGCTTAGTCTCTGGAATAACTCAACTTTAATTTGTGGTAAGTGCTTTTGTCCACTAAGCCGACTTCATCAGATCATTTTGCTTAATTATAGCTTTAACCCATGGAAAACTAATATGTACATAGGATCATAAATCATTATCAACAACTTCATACATAGTGATGTGCTTAGCCTACAACTAAAAGCTATTGTGATGTAACCTTTCTCTAACCTGTTTCCTATACAAATTTCCTTAATTTTACCTTCTCTGTAGGCTCCACCCTTATCCAGTTAATTATCTTTTTCTTCATTTCACCTCTCTATTATCTATTCATTATCATTTTCAGGTCCACAGTGCAGATCATTGTGTGTGATATACCTTTAATAGGCTTTCGAGTGAGTCAGCACATGCATATAAGTACTGAGCATGTGCAAGCAAGAGTGTTATTTTGAGTGAGCAGTCAGAGTGTGAACAGGCAAGTATGTAGTCGGTCAGTTAGTTAAATAGTTTGTTTGTTTAATGCTCCTTCCATCCATCCTGATGTATTTGTATACAGTCTTCTACTTCTTCTTCCGGCTTTTCCCGGTTAGGGGTCAGGACAGTGGATCACCTGTCCGCTCATGATTGGCAGTGAAGTTTTTGCAGTAAACTACTTAAATGAACAACCAAGTCTCAACATCTTCTTAATGCACATAAGAAGAGTGACATTGTGTCAGAATGGGATAAAGAGTTACAGCCATGAGACGACTGGTTAAAGTAGGAGGAATATACAGGAGTGGATCATCCCTACCTCTCGAACGACTCACAAAACAGGTCAGAAACAAATTCCTGGTGCTAAGACTTGCTTAAATGATTTCTTTCACTATAAATATAAAACAAAGCACTCAGAATGCTCAAAACAATTCTCTTATTAAAGGGAATGTCTGAAACTGTGACATATTAATACAAATTCAAAACAATTACAAAAATATTTGAAACAATATCCGAATCACATAAAATGTACAAAAAAGGGAAGCAAACATATTTTTTTCATTATGTATTACTTTTTCTCACTAACTACAATTACTCAAAATATCCGAAGTGTGAAAAGTGTTTGCAAGTGTGTGCAGTATTACAGTGCAGTTATTTTGCAAAGTACAGTCATTTCAAAGAATATTTCCCAAGGTACAGTTATTCCAAGGCATATTTCATAGAGTACAGTATTTCAAAGAGTTTATTGTGCATTTGAATATTATTACAAGTACCTGGTGTGTGTGAATGTTCATACATAATTATAAGAGTCATTTTGCATTGTGTTTTACTATATTCTGTGGCCATGGTAGACAGTTTTCATTGACCTGCACCACTTTTATTTGATAATATTACAGAAAATTGAAGAGTGTTTGAGCAGGAATATCATATTTTCATACAGGCAGCTTTTTCTGACAAAGATGCATGTACACAGGCATCTATTCTGCTTAATTTTGTTGGTTCAGAGGCCATTGAAAGAGAGTGTTCATTTGTGTATGCGCATGCTGTGTTTGCAGGGGAGGGGAAAGACTGCCATATAGTGGTACCAACTGAAACAAGGAAAGACTCTGAATGATTAAAATGTAAATTTAGAGAAATGTGTAATCCCCAAATTAATTTTACAATGGAAAGGCACTTATTTTACACAAGGGATCAAAAGCCAGGTGAAACTTTTGCCGCATATATAACTGACTTGAGACACAAGGCCGAGATAGAGCTAATATCTGTTAGTGTTGACCTCAGTTTGTAGTGAAACCTTTGTCTAGAGGCCTATCTGTTTTCTTAGTGAGAGAAAGTGAACAGAACTGGTTTTATCTGAGCAGGGCATTCCTGCAACTGTTATTGTTTGGATAATAGGTCTGGTTTCTGTCTTCTGTTCCTTCAGTAGCCAGTGCTTTAAATCAGACATACCTGTTGCTCAAGCTGTTGCAGAGAGACTGACTTACTGCCTGCTGTGATATTCAGAAAAGATAAGAGTTTATTCTCAATTATCATCTGCACTTTTGATTTATTATCCCTGCAATCTGTACAACTGTTTTTACTGTCATTTTTGTTGTGAGATAGGGCTAATATCTGTTAGTATTGACCTCAGTTTGTAGTGAAACCTTTGTCTAGAGGCCTATCTGTTTTCTTAGTGAGAGAAAGTGAACAGAACTGGTTTTATCTGGGCAGAGCATTCATGCAACTATTATTGTTTGGATAACAGGTCTGGTTTCTGTCTTCTGTGCCTTAAATAGCCAGTGTTTTAAATCAGATATACCTGTTGCTCAAGCTGTTGCAGACAGACTGACTTACTTTCTGCTGTGATATTCAGAAAAGATGAGTTTATTCTCAATTATCATCTGCACTTTTGATTTAATATATCTGTAATCTGTACACCTGTTTTTACTGTCGTTTTTTGTTGTGAGATATAGTTAATATCCTTTAGTGTTGACCTCAGTTTGTAGTGAAATCCTTTGTTTAGAGGCCTATCTGTTTTCTTAGTGAGAGAAAGTAAATAGAACTGGTTATATCTGGGGAGTGCATTCCTGCAACTGTTATTGTTTGGATAATAGGTCTTGTTTCTGTCTTCTGTGCCTTAAATAGCCAGTGTTTTAAATCAGATATGCCTGTTGCTCAAGCTGTTGCAGAGAGACTGACTTACTGTCTGCTGTGATATTCAGAAAGGATAAGAGTTTATTCTCAATTATCATCTGCACTTTTGATTTAATATCTCTTTAATATGTACAGGGTCTTATGTCTTGGTGACTTTCAGTTGCCCGCCTCTGTTAAAAAAAGTTGATACTGGACACTCCCCCCAGGTCACATTACATCATCTCTTTCTACTGCACTTTCTATGAGAACTTAGCAAAGCCCCACCCCTTTAGCTTCTGCATATTGAATTATCTCCTTTTCTTCTGTCTCTTCCCTTTCTACTAAAAAAAACTGTTTCCTGCCTTTCCTGGGTCTAGTGTGGTCCAAATACAGATTTGCTGTATCCAGGACTTTTTGTAGGCTTCTGAGTAGTGCTCTTCAATTTTTCCCTTATATCTGCTAGTTCTCTGCTCTCCTGCATTTTTACTAGCTTATTAGTCTAACACTTTACCAGACTTCCTGTAACAATTATTGTAGCACACAACAGTCCTACCAGCACTAAATGTTCTACAAGGAAACATCTCCAGTGCTTATTATTAATGCCTACCCCTCCAGGCATGTCTAACGTTCAGTTCCCTGGGCTTTCTCCTATTAGCCTGGTGAGTTTGGGCATCCTGAGGCAATGTAGCAACTGCCTTATGTACACTGACAACCCTCTCCTCTTACCTCCCAACACTCAAACGTGTCAGAGAAGCACTTATATATCCAAATTAGAAGCCATGCACTCTGCAGCCAAGACAGGAATAGCTGGTCAAGAGGAGAAGGTCAGCACTTGCACCACACCACATAGAACAATAGCCATCCAGAACACACACCAGCACTGCCTTCACATAAGAACACAAACCACACACCCACCTTCATGGAGGCTCTCAATAAAAATCTTCACAAACAGCAGAGTACTCCAAGGCAGAAACATACTCCACCACCACAACACAAGACTAATCATGAGACACATAACTCTGCTAAACAATGTGCCACTCCACTAAAGCCACTAAGGAGAAACAGCATGTCCAACACACTAGTCATAGGCACACTGATGTCCCACTCACTAGGTTGAATAAGGAGAAAGTAACAGTCAGCTGCCTGTCAGGTGCCAGGATCCACCACATAAAACATGCATTCATGACCCTCAACAACAGGTACAAATATGGCTCTGTCATTGTACATGTGGGTGTGAATAACCTGAGATTTACCTCCCTGGACTACATGAAATGAGACATGGAGGAGCTTGTGGATTATGTAGCCCAGACAGGTATGACCCTAGCCCTGAGAAGCCTCCTTCCATCACCCAGAATAATACCACAGTACAAGCAGAAAATGATTGATTTCAACAATTGGCTAAGTTTCTCATGTCATTCTAAGGGGATCCAGTATCTGTATGCCTGGAATGACATGATTGACAGACTTAGATGCTTTGCCAAAGATGGCCTGCATCTATCATCCCCGGGCTTCTGGATACTGGCCAAGGCTCTTGCCACCCCTATAGTGACTTTTTTTTTAGGTGGTATTCCAAAGACCAAATTACCACCTTAACAGCTACAAACAAATGCAATCTGAGGGTCAAACTGCTCAATGCTAGAAGTCTAAATCTCAAAATGCAATCACTCGAAGCACTCCTTAAAATAGAGAACATTGACATTTGTGCTGTAACAGAGACCCGGATCAAGGCAGCAGATAGCACCCCTGCACTACCAGGCTATAACTCATTCCATACCTTCCGGCCCCAGAACTTGGACCAAAGCTCCAAGGACGGTGTTGTTTCCATATTCATAAGGGATGCGCACATCTCCAGACTGGTAGCCCAACATGAAGCATCAGAGATACTGCAGGTGCAGCTAACATTGGGTAAGACAGCGATCCAGGTCGTTGCCTGCTATAGGTCCCCAACCATGACCAAAGACTCACACTCCACAGTCCTAAGCACCCTGGAGAATATTAGGGTCCAACCTAACACTCTTATACTGGGCGACTTCAACTACCCCTCCATTAACTGGGAAAACTACTCATGTACCAATACACTTGCCTAACATTTCCTGGAATTCATTAATTCCAATGCCCTGGACCAGCTCATTCTTAACTCCACTAGAGGTAGCAACATCTTGACCTGGTCATTACTAACATGGGTGACCGTTGCTCTGTACTAATAGTGAAATCCTCCCTGGTCAGATCCTATCACAAACTAATCACCTTGGAAATCCACAACCCCCCCCCCCCGTAAAGGTAACCACAATGAAAAACTTCCCCAAAGCTAACTTTGGGCTCCTAAAAACAGAGGTGGCTAACTTAACGGCACCCATGCAATTGGAGAACAGCTGCATGACCGCAGAATAATAAACTGATGCCCTGTATGAACGCATACATAAATGCATTGATCTTGCCATACCCAACAGAACCTAGAAGCTCTCCTCCAAAAAAAGGAAGCCAATCTGGTGGTCCCCTGCCATAAACAAACTCTACAACTGAAGGAGGAAACCAATGAGAAATAAGGTGAAGTTCCAAGACTGGAGAAACTCCCTTATGAGCCTCAATAAAAAGTTGAGATCTCTCATCAAATCCTCTAAAGCTAGCTATGAAAACAGAATTGCAGCAGATAGTAAAGGCAACCACAAGGCCTTCTATAGTTATTAAAGAATCACCACGTCAATACCCAGATTTGCTCAGAGCTGTTGCATAATGGTACCTCCTATACCGAGCCAACACATATTGCCAATACACTGGCCGACAGATTCAGTGACAGCTTTACCCCTTTCTCCCCTGCCAAAGGACCAATCACAATACCAGTAGAGTGCCAGACATGCAGTATTACTGCTGTACAGGTTAAAATGGCACTGTCCAAGGCCAAGAATTCAGCTGCTATGGGACCTGACAATATCCCTGGCTGTGTTCTACATGAACTACAGAGTGAACTGGCATCTCACCTAAGTGCTCTGTTAAATTACAGCCTCACCTCAGGCTTTGTCCCTACTGAATGGTGCACAGCTACAGTCATCCCTCTCCACAAAGGAGGAGTGATTACAGACCCTGGGAACTATTGCCCCATTAGCCTGACAAGTCTGATATGCAAAGCTATGGAATGCATCATCATGGACCTAATAAACAAAGATATATGGAAACTCCAAACCCTGGATCCCACACAGTTTGTTTTTGTGAAGGGTAGATCATGCCTGCTCAACCATGTCGACTTCTTTGAGTCAGTCACCAGAGCTGTGGATGAAGGCAAGGTGGTTCATACAGCCTACCTTGATCTGGCCAAGACTTTTGATACCATTCCCCAATCAGGAATCATGGAAAAACTCACTAAGCTAGGCAACAACCCCTATATCACTAGGAGGAGTGGAAACAGGCTCACAGATAGAACCCATAGCATGAAAGTAGCTGACTCCAAGTCAGACTGTCGAGTGTAGTCCCACAGGGTTCAGTCCTGGGCCCTCTCCTGTTTGGTATCTACTTCTCCGAAGTTCAGGCTAACACAAAGGAACTGTGGCTGACAAAGTTTGCAGATGATTGCCAGTTGGGAGTCATAATTAATTCAAGTGATGTTGACATCCTACAGAAAGGCCCCACTGAGACCAATGACTGGTGTCAGAACCATGGCCTTAAGCTCAATGCCAAAAAATGGGTCATCATCCCCTTTGGGAAAAAAACATTTCCCATGAATTACCACATCAATGGTAGTCCACTGAACACAGAAGGTGCCATAAGAGATCTAAGAACACAGGTTGACAGCAACCTGTCTTTTGATTACCACACTGCCACTGTGGTTCAGAAAGTCCTTTTATGTGGCACATCTCATTACTAAGAGTTTTGCATCCAGGAAGAAAGAGGTCATTGTCTCCTTCTACTCTTCCAAAAACATAGTAGAGCCAGCAAACAGTGGACAGCAATCCGTTTATTGATGGAGGATGGAGAAAAACAAGCCGGTTTCGGCCGTTAGGCCGTCCTCAGTGTCTGCATTTGTTACAAAATGTCACAACTACATATATATATATATATATATATATATATATATATATATATATATATATATATATATAGTGGTCTATCACCACCTAGAGTCCATAAACAAAATTACATCACATATATTTCACATATATTCATTTAGGCCAGGGGAAAAGAGTGCACCCAATTTTATAATCCATTTCTTTTCCATTTTATTTAGTATTCCATGCCAACCTGATTTGTTATGTGTATTCCGTTGTATAATATCAATCACAGTAAATCTGAACTTAGCCCGGGATGTTTTATTGTATGTTTATATAGTGCATTGGTTGGTTTACCAGTCCTAATGTCGCTAAGGTGTTCTGAAATCCTAAATTTTACACACCGGGAGGTTTGTCCTACATAAAAGGCTGAACAGTTGCATGATGCCAAATAAATCATCCAGTCTGATTGACAGTTTGCAAAGAATTTAATTGGAAAAACTTCACCAGTATTCCTGCTTGTGAATTCCTTGGTTTTGAACTTATTATTACAGTGTGTACAATGACCACATGGGAAGCATCCCACTAGAGGGCCACCTTCTAAGGTTATTTGTTTAGATGAATTTTCATTCCTGTTAATATGTTTGTAATGATTGAAAAAGGATCCCATGTCTGTAAGAAAAGTGACATCAGTCATCCAGTATGGCCCTAAGTTTGTTGTCTGTTAACAATATGTTCCAATGCCTCTGTACACAGTTGATGAGAGTATCAGTATTTCTCCCATATGTGGTGACCAATCTAATTTGAGAATTAGATTTCTGTTTGTTCTCCCTATATTGTAGCAAATTCTCCCGATTTGTATTGGTAGCAAATCATCTACCCTGAGCAATGTCACCTTTTTGGTACCCACGGTTCTGAATCCTTATAGATAAGTCTGACTCATAGGTGGAAAATGTCCTTTCCTCTGAGCAAATCCTCCTAAGGCAGAGAAACTGTGACTTTGGAATGTTTCCGCAAATATGGGGTGGATGAAAGCTGGAGGCATGGAGCAAGGAGTTGTATTGGGGATATTTCCGATAAATTTCTGTTGTTAGTGTATGATCTGCATTCTTTGTGACTAAGACATCCAAAAAGGTAATCTGATTTTTGTCATAAGTTATCATAAATTCAATACCCCATTTGTTTTCATTCAAATAAGTAACAAACTCCTTGAGATAGACAATGTCAGATCTCCATACCATCCAGCAATCATCCAAATACCTCCTCCATATATCAATCTCATCCATGTAGATGTTGTGTGCCCTATCATAGATAATTTGGTCTTCAACATAGGCCATAAAAAGATCTGCATATATATAGGGGCAAAAGAAGCCCCCATGGCAGTGCCTTTGGTCTGTAGATAACGTTCATTCCCATAAAATATCTCTCCCTCTACTCTTCCCTTATTAGGCCAATCATTGAGTACAATATCCCATTTGGCATGTACCTCACTAGACACCTGCAACAACTGGAGACGCCGCAAAAATATCTCACAAAGAGGATCTTGGACCTTAAATATTTGTCTTATATGGACAGACTCAAAAATCTCCAACTGTTCTCTGTCTCATATTGCGTACTTAGAGGCGATCTCTGCTTGACTTACAAAGCCATGTCTGACCTAGCTCTGTTAGAAATGCTACATCTAAAGAAATCCCAATCCCTCTACACTACGTGCTCCAGAGACCTCAACTTCATTACCACAATCAACAGAACGTGCTGGAGGGACAGGTTCAAAACCTAGAGACTGCCCATGCTATGGAATAGACTTCCCATACATGTCAAATGGAGTGACTCACTGGCCCTCTTCAAGAGAAATCTTGATGAGTGGATGGGAAATAGAAAATTCACCCCGGGGATCACTCCAGTGGCTCTACTTGACAGAGGCACTGGGAACTAAGGTCGGGTGGCACATTGCCAGGGTAATCCTATGGGGCTAGGCTTGTAAAGGCTCCAGGGCCATTAGCATAGTTCACACCTATGAACCTATGAACCTAAAATGTGCAGATTTGGTGATTTGAGAGATGAGTTGATAAAAGACAGTCTTGTGTGTGGTATTAATAATGACACACTGAGAATTATTTTGCTTCGAGACAGTGATTTAACATTAAATAAGGCCACTGAGATTTGTCAGATATATGAGCTTACAGAAAAGCACACAAGTATACTTACAAATGAAAATAGCTGTGGGAGGCACAGTGACAAATCTCATGCTGATCATATGTTGATAGTATGCAGCACGCGATTAAAAGGAACAGGCCAAAGCGCATGGCAGCTACTGCAGGTCCTGTAACAGTCCCTGGAAAACCCTAAGTCTCTCCAGCAAATTCCATGGCATGCTCACTGAAGCATAAGGGTGAGTCAGCAAAGTAAAAATATGTGCCTCTATCCAGCTTCATTGCCAACTGTCATAATTGTGGTGGTAATCGCAAGCCCAAAAGAGAAAAGTGCTCAGCTTTTTGTCAACAGTGTCATTCTTGCAATAAGTGGAATAATTTCAAAAGACTTTCTAAATCAAATAAGCCACATTTTTTTATTAAATGAGGGCATTCCAAGAGGCAAGTTGATCAATTAGAAAACTGTGATTCTACTTTTTATGTTGAAGGTGTGTCTGTGCTTGGTGAAACAGTCAATGCAGTAGATTTGTGGGCAAAGAATGAAATCTTTTGTATTGTTTGGATTAATGAGAGTCCCATAGAGCTAAAAGTAGATACTGGGCCAAAGTGCAATGTTATGTCAGCAGAAACATTTGCTAGAGTAAAAGCTGCAGAACAACTTAATTTGTCAAACTGAGTGAAGCTTGTTGCTTATGGTGGTGAAGAGATTCAAACCAAAGGTTCAGTAGTGCTTTGATGTTACTATGCTGGGGACAGCTATGACTTGCAATTTTTTCATAGTCAAGAGACATGTGCAGTCATTATATGGCCTCAGAGACAGTTTGAAAATGGGCTTGCATTCACTTATTAAAGAAGATCATCATGTAAGCCTACATGACAATAGCTCAAATTTTGCCCAAACTATTTTTTTCTGAGTATGCTGATATTTTTGCAGACTACCAAGGCAAACTACCAGTTGTGTACTCCATGAAGTTTGACCCAGAGGTCAGCCCAGTTATCAGACCAGCACGGAAAGTTCCAGTAGCTATGCAGAACAGAGTCAAAGCTGATCTAAACAGAATGGTGCAGGTAGGAGTAACTTGTCCAGTAGAAAAACCTACTGAATGGGTATTCTCCATGGTAGTAGCTTGTAAAAAAAGCTCAGATGATATCAGAATATGTATTGATCCAGGTGACTTGAACAAAGCATTAAAAAGGCCTCATCATCCAATGCACACAGTCAAAGAAATGTGCTGCCCTCATGCCAAACACCACTGTTTTTTCTGCCTTAGATACAAAGAGTTTATTTTCGCAAATTTTGCTTGACCGAAAATCTTCATTGCTAACCACATTTAGTATGTCATTTGAAATATATAGATTTCTGAGAATGCCATTTGGAATAAATTCTGCCAGTGAAGTTGTTCAGTGTGTGATGGAGCAATTTTTTTCTGGCTTTCCCTATGTAATGGTCAAGATGAATATGACAGAATCCTCAAGAAAGTTCTGGAAAGAGCACATGAAGTGAATCTTAAGTTGAATACTCTGAAGTGCAAATTCAGGATACAAGAAGTTTCTTATGTTGGTCATTTGCTTATCAGTTCAGGTTTATGACCAGATCCTTCAAAGCAAACAGCAAATCTCAAGATGCCAACTCCAGACAATGTTCAATCCCTACAGCATTTTCATGGCATGGTCAACTATCTAGAAAAGGTCATTCCAGATTTAAGCCAACTTTCAGGACTGCTCAGAGAGCTGATATGCAAAGATGTAATTTGGTTATTGTCAGAACAGCACCAAAGAACATTTGATGTCCTGAAACAGACAGTTGCTAACCCACCAACTCTCAGCTTCTATGATGTTCACAAAACACTTAGTATTTCTTGAGATGCATCTAAATTTGGTCTAGGTGCAGTCATTCTTCAAGTGGGTAGACAAGTATCCTGTGCATAGAGAACTCTTACCCAAACTGAGACTCAGTATGCTCAGATTAAGAAAGAGCTTTTGGCAATTGTGTTTGCATGTTCAAAGTTCCATGATTGTATTTATGGTCAACCTATCCAGTCTGAAACTGACCACCAACCTTTAGTTACTATTTTGAAAAGGCCTATACATACAGCTCCAGCTAGATTGCAATGCATGATGCTCATATTGGAAAAGTACAATTTCAGTCTCATCTACACAAAATATTATCATTATCTTGCTGATACTTTATTCAGATCATCCAGAAAAAACACAGAATGGCATGAGCAACTGTTTAGCAGTCAAGGATGGCCTTCAAAGCAATCTTGTTTACCAGTAGAAGTGCAACAATAGTTTCCATGCAAAGAAGAGATTTTGTCAGGCAATGGTGTCATCATGAAAGGTCCTAAAGTGATTGTTCCAAAATCCTTGTAACAAGAGTATATTAAGATCTTGCACTGTGGCCACCAAGGAATTGAGTATACCAAAAGAAAGGTGAGAAGTTTAGTATTTTGGCCTTCTATGTCAAGAAATATTAAGAAAGTACATTTATCTTGTTCAGTATGTAATAGTACAAAGCTGCATCAGCAGAAAGAACTACTTCTGTGAAGCCAGATTCCTGAACTACCTTGGTTGACAGTAGCCACAGATATCTTTGGAATGGTCAACATTATTCTTTGCTAGTAGACTCTTATTCAAATTGGTTTGAGACTGACCTACTTTACAATCTAACTTCCAGTACTGTCATTACTAAGTTGAAGTGACATTTTTCTGTCCATGGTAATCTGCACAGTTATTTCTGACGATGGTGCACAGTTTACCAGTCAGTAGTTCAAGAAATTTGCAGAAGTGTTGGACTTTGCTCATATTACAAGTAGTCCTGAATACCTTCAGTCAAACGGCTTGACTGAACGTGCAGTTCAAAGTGCAAAACAGCTGTTAGACAAATCCAGACATGATGTGACAATACCAATGTTTTCTCAAATTGTTATATCTCAGAAACATTCCTCGTGATGAACATCTTGGCTCTCCTGCCCAGAGACTTATTTTGAGACAAACCAGAAGCACACTACCAATCAGCAGTAATTTACTTCCAAGTGTTAAGAACAATGAAGCAGTAAAATCCCAACTGTTGAAAAAGCATTTGTTCCAGAAGTCTTACTATGATAAGACCAGCAAACTACACTGTTCTTTACAAAAAAGGGAGATAGTGAGGATGCAGCTGTCAAAAGGTTTTGATTTCATTGGATTTGTGAAAAGATTGTGTCAAGAGTCTGGAGATAGTACATTGTGGAATCCAGATGAAATTGAAAGCATTTATTACCAGTGTCCAAACCAGTGTTACAGCATCTTGCCTGTGACAAAGACTCGGATTTTCAGAGTGACGTATCCAGTGTTCTTGTTCCAATGGACATTCCATCAGCAATCCCCTTTCCTGAGAAAATCCTCGAGACTCCTCAAGTAGAACATTCCCCAGTGACTGTCCCTGCTGCTAAATGCAGTCCTAACTATTATGTCACAATATCAGGTCACATCTCAAAACCTAGTTCCAGCTACATGGCAACCTGGACATAACTGTTCTTTTTCTTCATTAGTGTCTGTATAATTGCATGCCTTTTCAAATGTCATTGTTTATATGAGACAGCTCAGTAACGAGGGAGGATGTAGATCAGCGTGTGTGCGATATATCTTTAAGAAGTTTTCCAGTGAGTCAGCACATGCATATTAAGTACTGAGCATGTGCAAGCAAGAGTGCCATTTTGAGTGAGCAGCCAGAGTGTGAGCAAGCAAGTATGTAGTCAGTCATTTAGATAGTTTATTTAAGCTTAATGTTCTTGACATTCATCCAGATGTATTTGTATAAAGTAGACTACTTAAATGAACACCCAAGCCTGAACGTCTTCTTAATGCACGAGAAGAGTAACACTCCGTGCAAACGATATCTTGACATATTTACATTTCTTCAGTTTGCATACAATCTTACAGTACATTTGTTGACCCTCCTCAGACACATTGTCTCTTTCTCTTATTACATTCATGTCATCAGTGCTCTTCTGATGCATAATATCTACATTAAGGCTTATAGTTCTTTACCATACTGTTTGTGCCCACAAAAGTTACTACATCTGCTTTTATGGTTTACTATCAAAATGATGAAAGTCATTGCAAAACACTGTTCAGAATGTTGAATGGAAAGGCCAAATAACAAATGTCACTTAGGTGAAATGTAGAATCTGCTGAACAAATTTAACAGATTCGACGTCAACAAACATAAAACATGATGTCCGCATAGGAGCTCAAGTAAGTATAACTCCTACACTTCACATCACATCTTTGCAGGGGGGGCAGGCCCCCCCCCTGCAGCCCCCCACACCCCCCTGCTAGCTATATATTCCATCTTTGAGACTGCACTACAGTGAGGAAAATGATGACTCTTCCAACCCACACTGTACCATGACCTCTAGCTCTTAGATCAACTTCACATCAGTGAATGCACGGTGGCATTCGCTGATATGAACTACCGAAGGTTGGCAATGCGGCAATCAACTATCTGCCATCTGATATCCTGTCTGCAGAGAATCTGCTTTAGGGATTTTGATAGTAAAATGTTTTTACATCTGATTTTACTATTATTAATTAGATTATCATCGGCTGCATGATAATAGCACATTTACCCATACTGTCTATTTCACACTGTATGTGAAAATACATGACCTCCCGATAAACCTCCTAAGAATGGCTTACCTCTCTGCTGTCCTACAACAAAGAAACATGTCTGCAAATGATGCAATAGCTTCAGCCTTATATCTGCCTCTGAGGTGAGGTAGGGATCAAATGTTATGATTAGGAAGGGACTTCTCACCATCATTTTCAAAATAGTGATGCAAATCACAATCCAAACAAGAAATCACTGTCGGGGGCAGAGCCTGAATGGATAACTGAAAGCAGCAGCATTTTATAGCTCCATATAACTAGTTAAATAAGGCAGGAAAAAAATATTCTTTTTTTTTTTTCTTCAAAGTATAAAATCTTCTAGATAAAGGACTAATTTACATAATTAGAAACTTTGCTGAAGTTTTACCAATAATTTCCTGTCAAAAAGCCTGGAGATATATTCACTTGTTAAAATGAGCAACTCAAAGAATTCTCACCAGGATTCTGCCTTAAAGAAGGAACTACAACAGATGGCATCTATCCTGCAGGAGTTGTCTTTGAAGACGGATGATTTTAAAGAGAACCTGGAAAATCTTAAAACAAGCAGTCAAAAACAGGCTGACATCCTCAAGGAAATGCTACAAAAACACCAGACAAGGATAACAGGAATAGAGGTTTCTCTAAATGACTTAGAAAGCAGATTTAAGAAAGAGGAAACCCTGAAAGAACTGCTTCTTAAACAAAACACTTGGTTGGTTAATAAAATAGATGACTTGGAAAACAGGGAAAGGAGAAATAACATGAGGATTTTCGGATTAGCGGAAAACACAGAAGGTGAGGATATGATTTCCTTTTTACCAAGCTGGATCTCTGACTTTTTAAATTTAAAAGGACTTTCCTTTGGCATTGAAAGGGAGGACAGAGCTCTTGGGAAACATGCCACTAACTCAAACTCTCCTCCTAGGTTAATAATTATCAAATTTCTTTCATACTTGGACAAGGAACTGATTTTAAGATCTGCTTGGAGGAAGGCATCTCTAAAATATAAACAGAGCCTGATAAGATTTGATAACGACTATTCATCTAGAATAATGGAACAAAGGAAAAAAGTGTGGCTACTGATAAAGTTTGTGAAACAAAATAACATCAAGGCACAACTTGCATATCCAGCTAAGATAAGAATACTGTATGCCAACAAGATGGGGACTTTTATTGACTTAGATGAAGCCTCTTCATTTATTAAAACTAATAATGTGATTACTTTACCAGAAAATATGGATTGGATGTCACCTTTTCTCAAGAGAACAAAAGAAATCTGGAAGAAGCAAAAGACAGATACTGTTATGGCCAAATCTCTCAAAGCATCTACTATGATATGAATTGTTTTAACATTACTTTAAAGGACAACTTTTACTGCTTGGAGTTTTAAAACAAAGGTAACTACTGGAATCGTTATCTATATTTTATGAAAATAGATGACACATGAGAGTTTTCACATTACCTTAGGTATGTAAAACAGAGTACTTTTCTTTCACAGAATGAGGGTTATATAGCATATAAAATATTTATACTGTAAATCAACATACATAGTATTATGTGCATTTTCTCTTAATTTTCTCTTTTCTTTCTCTCTCTTCTCTCTTCTCGTTATTTATTTTAAATGCATCTTGTCTCCCTTTCTAAATTCTCTCCTATTTACTATACTAATATAGTCTGTGTATATTTAATAATTCACTGACTATACATAGATAAATGTTTGTTTGTCTTTTTGGCTTTTCCCGGGTTAGGGGTTGCCACAGTGAATCTCTGGTCCGCTAATAATTGGCAGTAGATTTTTATGGTGCCGAGTTGCCAACCCGACGCCCAACCTTCAACGAAGGCACGCCCATTCACGCATGTCTTTCGAACGCCACTCGATCGCGGGGAGGATAATAGTCTAAAATAATTTAGTTTTAAGGTAGACTAATTGGAAAAGTGAACTTAATTAATTATTATTACAATATTTATTAGAGTAATGATAGTCACTGTTATGCTTATTGGGATTGGGAACATGTTCGTGATTAACTCTGAAATATTCCATTCATGTACATATGCCATTTGAATTATTTCCATTTAGTATTAACAAATACATAAAAAAGGAGGGAAAAATGTACTGTTGGTTAAAAGAAGTGAAGCTTTCTTTACATTCTATTTGCATTGCCATAGCAACAGCAAACAATTGCCGCAGTTTCTAGGGACACTGAATCTGCGAAGTGCATTTAGCCTCACAGTTAACAAATAATAAGAAAAAGTAATGTTGTTTACTTATTAAAATGAAAAAACAACCTAAACAAGGTAAAATAAATGCATAATAGGATTATTTGTAAATATTTTATGATTTATCCTCATAGAATTACATATTCCTGGAAACACAACTGAAATGTTCCCAAACTACATGTGCACTGAAATGTAGCTGCTTGATTAAAAAGTATTACTCATTTTAACATGCTGATTTCACAAACCGTCTGCACTGTAAAAGTTACATTTTATATGTTTTATGAAATTGTCAGTCTCTAGAGCATATAAAAAGATACATATTACTTTTTGCAACATGTTATCTTTGCAGTTACCTCACACTCTGTACAAACTCACTTGGTAACTGATAAGCTATTCATTTAAAATATCAGTTTAAATATTAAATCCATACAGCCTACCTTGACCTTGCAAAGGCTTTCGACACAATACCCCACTCGGGTATTGTAGAAAAACTTACCAGCTTAAATGTAAACCCATATGTCACAAGATGGGTTGCAAACTGGCTTAAGGACAGAACCCACAGGGTTAGAGTTGCTGGTGCTATGTCAGACTCCAAGCCGGTCACAAGTGGTGTCCCACAGGGCTCGGTCCTTGGCCCCCTATTGTTCGGCATCTACTTCTCAGAAGTACAGGCCAACATGGGAGGACTTTGGCTGACAAAGTTTGCAGACGACTGCAAACTGGGCGCCATAGTGGAAAATGCATCGGACACGGATATCCTTCAGAAGGGACTCACGGAAACAGATAGCTGGTGTCAGAGCCATGGCCTGAAGTTAAACACCAAAAAATGTATAGTCATACCCTTCGGGAAAAACAAGGTAACCCCAAGCTACCATATAGGTGGCAATCCACAGAAGAGGTTATCAGGGACCCGGGGACCCAGGTTGACAGTGGCCTTTCTTTTGACACTCACGTTGCTAAAGTGGTTAGAAAGACCTTCTACATTGCCCACCTGATCATGAAGGAATTCACATCCAGATCTAGTGAGGTCATTATTCCCCTGTACTCTTCACTTATCAGACCAATGATCGAGTACAATGCCCCATTCGGGATGTATCTCACACGACATCTGCAGCAATTGGAGAGCCCCCAAAAGTTCCTCACCAAAAGGATAAAGGGACTCCAAAATCTGTCATATGCTGCCAGATTGAAGAAACTCCAGCTCTATTCAGTCGCATACCGTCTGCTCAGAGGTGACATATGCCTGACATACAAGGCCATGTCCAACCCGGAATTAATGGACATGCTCCACCTCAAAAAATCCAAATCCACCAAAACCACTAGAGCAAGTGACTTAAACCTTAGCACAGATATAAATAGGACGTGCTGGAGGGATAGATTTATCACTCAGAGACTCCCTGTGCTGTGGAATAAAATCCCGGTCCATGTGAGGCAGAGCACCTCGCTGGCTCTGTTCAAGAGAAATCTTGACCTGTGGATGGGAGATCGTAGGTTTACCCCGGGAATCATGTCTGTGTCACTGCTGGACAGAGGCACAACAAACTAATGGGCACAGTATTTTTTCATATAAGGGGTGGCGTAAGCCACAAAACTTTGGGCTAGGCTTATAAATGCCTTAGGGCAGATAGCCTAGTATAAACCTATGAACCTATGAACCTAAATATTAAATGTGCCCTTGAAATGCTATTGACATTTTGACAAAACATAATCTGAACTGTAAAATGAATGGCTTGAAAGAAGTGAAGTAATGCATATATTTCAAAGACAGTTCTTGACACTACAGTAAAAGTAAAAATATATATTCACAAGGAAGTATTGAAATGTTTTAGTCTTCCAGTTAAAATAGCTTACTGTCAACATTTTGCGATATCAGAAAGTTTGAAGAGCTAGGAAATTACTAGTGTTTGTCTTTATAATGATTATTAGACAGATGTTTGACTTTGCTTAGTTTAATGAATTGTGACATATGTTTATGAGGAAAAGTGGACTCAATTATTCACATTGGACTACACATTCCTGGAAACTCAACTGAAATGTCCCCAAATTACTTGTGAATTTTAATGAAACTGCCCAACTAATAAGCATAATTTACTTTAACAACCTGAATCTATAAGCTATCTGCTCTATATATGATACATTATATATGTCACTTGCATATGACAGTCTCTAGAGCACACGGAAAAATACATATTATTTTTGTAACATGCTATATTTGCACTAATCATACATTCTAATTTAACTCAATTGGCAACTGACAAGTTATTTATTTGAAACATCAGTCTAAATATTAATTGTGCCCTTGAAATATTGTTGCCGTTTTGACAAAACAAAACCTGAATTGAAAAAGGAATGATTTGAAGAAGTGAAGTATTGTACAGATTTCAAAGACAGCTATGGACACTATAATATAATTAGAAATGTATACATGCAAGGAAAAATTAAAATGCTTTATACTTTTAGTTAAAATAGCTTATTGTTAACTTTTTGCTTTATCAGAAAATTTAAAAAGCTAGGAAATTATTTCTAATTTGTCTTTATAATGTTTACTAAAGTGATGTTAGTCACTGACTTGTTTAATGGATTGCAAGTTATGTATAAGACGGATTACTGAATGTTATTTCTGTTTACCTATGTTTGCTGAATTTCTTTTATTAGTACTGATTTAAAACAAGGAAAAGAAAGGGAAGGGAAATCTCTGTTTTTGGTCAAGGGAGGAGAGGCTTAAGAGTATTCTAATAGCCCCGAGAACTCTCTAAGATGCTCTAAATACTATTTGATTAATACTTACCTAAGATAAGTCTTGATTACCATATAGGTACCTTCACATTCATTCTAGACCTGATGTGATTACCCATTCTGGAAGCAGAGGGTACTCTATGCAGGGTGGGAATTGTCAAGGTGATCATAGTTCATTCTTAGACTGCTTTGTAAATCTATAAATATGTAAAAGAACTGCAAACTAGAATGTAGGGTGCCTCTACTCAGAGTCAGGATACCACTGATAAGCCATGTCTTTTCATAAGTGCAAGTTGAAGTTGGTGAGCTGAAGAGTGGGAAAGTAAAGGAAGACAGTACACCTACAGTAAATTCATATTTCATTGGTAATCACTCATTGTCTCCTGTAGAGTCCTTTTAGTCAAATTATTTTAGTAATAATCTACTTGTTGTTGGCTTATTTAGTGTATTCTCCTCTGTTGCATTTCATTTATCCAAAATGACATATCTGACATGTTTGGGATCTCTTAAGGGTAACTAAATATTGGATATTTTCTAAGTCAACATAATAATTGTTTACTCTACTAACATTCCATCCTGATATATAAAATACTGTAGAACAATAATAGAATAATATATAATTTCATATCTCTTTTAAGAAAATTCTCCATATAATAATTTAACATATGGAGTTCAGTTGATATTGTTGGTTAAAGGTATGAGTGATAATCTAATAGATCTACCTTTATCTATTATATTAGGAATGACTTTCATTCCATGTTTAATGGGAAATTCATATGTACTTGTATTTGATACTTTAGAATTAATGTTTTATAGAAGTACTTTTTTTAAAGCCTGACCAGAATTTTATCCTGCTTATATTCAAAGAAGAAAGAACATTAAATTACACTCCCAAGTTTACACACATAAAATGCCATCCAATGTTATCAGAGAATATGGTATAACTACTATAATCAAAATAAATAAAAAAGAAGAAGAAAAAAGTTTCTTCCAACAATAACTTGAAATGGATTTAACATTCTTATCATTAAATACTAATGGCTTAAATAATGCAAATAAAAGATCAAACTTAGTAAAATATTTAAATCTAAATAAGGCACAAGGAGTATTTCTCCAGGAAACACATTTTAAGACTAATGATAGCTTTTTTTGGAACCCTAAGGACTATACCATCTTAACTCAATCCTCCCATAGAATGAAGACAAAAGGAGTATCAATTCTCTGGAAGAAAAACATAATCACTCCAAAAGTTATTTATAAATATAAAGACAAAGAAGGTCTACTAGCATTTGTTATAATTAAATTTAATAACAGAATGTGGACCTTAGCTAATCTATATTGGTTCCCAGGAATTGGAGCAGGAATGGTTAAAAAACACCTAGAAATTATTTCCAACAATTATAAAGGAAATCATATAATGGAAGGAGACTTTAGTTGTACCTTAGAAACTTCTGAAACCATCAATAAGTCTTTTCACATAGCAACTATTTCAAAATCCTTAAAAAATGGATTAATTTATTTCATTTAATTGACACTTTTAAAGTAAAAGATGATAAATCCTTATTATTTTCCCATACAGACCATAGATTTGGAACACAAACCAGAATAGACAAATTATTCGTAATTCAAGATTTACAAACAAAAATCCTCAACTTGTCAATATTTCCATGCCCCTTCACAGATCATGACTCTCTGATAATGAAGCTCCAAATAGAATTTAAACTTTTAATCCTCTCAATTAGAATTCCATCATATATCACAAAAATTAATGAATTCTGACCCTGGATGTTGTCAGAACTACAATTATTTCTTGAAATTAATAATACAACAGAAATCAGTAGAGTCATGGTTTGGGACTCATTAAAATCTTATTTATTTGGTAATACCCTTAGCTGGTACAAAATCAAAGTTAGAGAGTGGAAATCTGAATCGACAGACTTGCAAACCAGACTCTTGACAGCAAAATCTAAAAAAAAATCAGAATTTTCCAGAAGTCAAAAAAGAAATAGAGGAATTAAATAAAAAATATAATGAAATTCTAACACACAAAACTTGGAAAAATGAAAAATAAGCTCATTAGCCACCTCCCCCAGATATCTACATAACTTATCTACAAGAATTAAAATAGAATCTAAAGCAAATGACATTAGTAGTATATATCATGAAAAGAAAGGGGAAAAGTATCAGATATAGGAGACATCCTTGAAGCATTTTGGTTCCATTATATGGAACACTTCAAAAAAGAAGATTTAGATACCAGCCAAATAAACTTAGATAAAAACCTTATCAATATAAAAAAATCCCAAAAACTTAAAACTAGACCTACAAAAACCTATATCCTACAAAGAAATTGTTGACAAGATAAAAATAAAGTAAATTTAACAAAGCTCCAGGGATAGATAGTATAATTATGGAAATTTACAAACTCTTCCCTTCAACAGTAATCTCCCTTTTTCATAAAACTTTGCTAGAAGTCCAGTCAGAAGCAAAAATACCACCCTCATGGAAATATTCCCTCATAACACCAGTTCTAAAAGATAATAAACCATCAGACTTTTGAACCTCATACAGACCTATATCATTACTGAATAATGATTAGAAAATATTCATGTCAGTACTAGCTAACAGAATGAAAATCCCACTTTCAAAAACAATTAATAATGATCAAACTGGATTTTTATATAACAGGCACACACATGATAATATTAAAAGGATGCTTACTCTTGTAGATTATGTGAATAAAGAAGATAGAGAAACACTTGTAATCAGATTAGACATAGAAAAAGCCTTTGATTCCCACAACTGGGAATATCTATTTAAAACATTAGCAATACTTGAATTTCCTCACCCCTTCATCTTATTACTAAAAAACATATATATTAATAACTTAGCCTACATTAAAATAGGTCCTTTCACCTCAGAATCTATCCATATAACAAAAGGTACTAAACAAGGATGCCCCCTTTCTCCTATTCTATTTGCTTTGGCTACAGAAATACTTGCAGAAATAATTTGCAATAATCCAAGAATAAAAGGAATAGAAGTCTATGACCAGTACATATCTAAAATAATGTTTTTTTCTGATATTTTATTAACCCTATCAAACTCCATAGAGTCATTAGGAGAGCTAGAAGAAGTAATGGAGACATTTTATAAGATATCCGGTCTACACTTTAATAGATCAAAATTAAAATTTCTATTTTTTTAAATAAGAAAATAGAACTACAAGTTACAGATAAATCTATCATAGGAAAACAAGAACTTACGCTAAATTATTTAGGAATAGTTTTATGCAAAAATATAAATGAAACATTAATAAATTATAAAAACATTTTTGAAACAACAAAAATATATATAGAAATGTGGAACAAAATTATATTAACTTTTGAAGACAGATTACAATTAATAAAAATTGTCTTATTGCCAAAAAATACTATATGTAACATTAGCCATAACGTTAATTCCTGAAATATGCATTCTTAAAGAAATAAACTCATGTTTAATAAAATGTTTATGGTATCCCAAAAAAATAGACTTGCTCTAACTCATAACATTGTACCCTGGAAACAAGGAGGATTGAGCTTCCCAGAAATAGAAACATATATAAAAGCATCTGTGCTTAAAACTACAATAGGCTAGATAAACCCAAATTATTTTGCCAGCTGGAAAGAATTAACAATGGCTATATTAACAAATGAATTTATTCTGTTAAAATATTTTTAATAGTAAGCAAATAAAACAAACCCTGGTACATACTATGAATAAGTATACAATATAATATAACATAACAAAACACTGATTAATCATTACATCAATTCCTTTAGGAAACTTATCAATGCAAACATAGATCTAAAACTTTGGTTTGACCTTTTAATCCCATTTACCATCACTAAGAACTTTCCTCACAAAATATATAAGGAAACAATAACCTCCTGGGAACAAAATAGATTCTTATGCTGGTTTCAAAGTATAAATAAATTAAATGTTTTAGATATACATATGATAAAATCTGCTTACAATATTCCAACATAGGACTGTTTAACCTTACAAAGCATTCTAATGTATATTCAAGATTTATGCAGATTCATTAATAATTCCTCATTTAAAGATATTCCAAATCTAATAAGTTTTCTCTATGAATTTATATATAATAGTTGTGAAAAGAAAAATTCCATTTCAAATCTATATAAAGAGTTAATAACATATAAAACAATTCCCAAACCGTCATTATGGCAGTTCTTAACAAAAGGTCAGTCATTGCAGTTAACAGAAGAAATTTAAATTAACATCTTACTATCAGTTAATTACACCTCTAACACACAGTACTGGAAAATATTTAACTGGAAATACTTACATAGAGCATTTTTAACACCAGATAGAATTAAAAAGATCAGTACTACTACAAATGTTTTTGCTGGAGGTGTGAAAAGTCAAATAAAGCAGACTGGATTCATAATTTTTTATGAATGTAATAAAATGAAATCATATTGGAATGGAATCAATCATTTTTTACAAGTTTTATTTAAAGAATCCTTTACCTAAACTAAAGTATTGATAATTCTAAATGTAAGTGAAGGTCCCTACCTGAATAAGACAAATATGTATTTGTTATGGACAATACCTGCTATATCTAGAAAATGCGTAACCAGAAGGTGGAATTGAAATACACCCCAACCTTGGAAGAACTCTACACTTTACTGAAGATAACTGCATTGATGGAAATAAAATACAAAAGAACTACAAATCTATCCCATGCCATTGGTAAACAATCCTTGGAAGAAAGCTATATCTTTGTTGGACACTCTGCAATAATCAATATTGTATCTCTGATAACTGATCTGTTAATTCTATATTTAATAACATACAGTGTATATAATTGAAAGTCAGGCTATTGTAAATATTGTATATAGTTGTTTAAAATGATAGTTAAAAATATGTAAATGTTATTTTAATTGAAAATAAAAAAATATTTGAGAAAAAAAATAAATCACTGTTGATGAGTTGCCCCAGGGGCAATGCCCTTTTCAGATATAATTTCACACCTCTGTGGGTTGGTGCAACTTTGGCATTTCTATATAAGTTTTGGGATGTCCCCCACATCAGGGGTGCAAGGGGTTCTATTCCTTGAAAAAACACTTTAAAAATGTTGTTTCATCCATTTTTTTTGGGGGGGGGGGTTAGGGATTCAGATCCTTGTCAGGTTGAACTTCTTTCACTCATAGTGGAAGCTTAGTTTTCACATTTATCTTTTAATATATATTTATCTTTATTTCATGTACCCCTACTTGCAGTCATTTCCTTTATTTTTGGGTTGGCTTAGTTCTTAGAATACTTTCTGCTACTTTATGAATATAATATTCTGATTAGCTGTTGTTCTTCTTCTTAAAGATGTACATCAAACATCCTACTCTCTCTCTCTCTCTCTCTATTTCAGAACTCCCCCTCTACTTCATCATCATCATTCCTTTCTGTTTTAAATTATAACTTTCTGTTTATCTTATATATAGCTCTAAAATATCCCTTCACATTGTGTAATCCGTATCCATGTTGTTCTATTGAAAGGATCAGCTTAATTCTTGCCCATTTCCCCTCCAAGATAAATTCCTGCAACTCTATTAATTATTGTACACAATTTCCCATGTGATTGATAAATATGCCTCAACCATTTATAAAATTAAAGAGACTAAAAGCATTTTCAATGCTTGCATCTTACTATTCATATCCATAAACAAGGGCTTCCAGTTTCACAGTTTTTGTATTATCTTTTCTTTAGTTTCTTCCCACATATCCTTAACTGCCATAACAGAATCCTTTTAATCCATACTCTTAAATGCTTCATCATATTGTGTCCCCATAAATATGGGTATTGCTCAACAAATTCATGTGGGTACATCATTCATGTCTATAACCTTTGTTTTATCTTCATTAATTTTATATCCTGAAAAGACTTGAAACTGTCTGAAAATGTCCCAAAACTCAGAGATGTCCTTTTCTGGATTTATCAGGCACAAAAAAATACCATCTGCAAGCAAAGCTAACTTTTCTTGTTTACTATACCAACATACTAGTCATAGGAGACTCTATTGTGAGACACACGGATGTGCCCTTCATCAGACTAGACAAGGAGAAAGTCACGATAAGTTGCTTGGTAGGTGGTAGAATTTGCCATATCACACATGCACTCAAGTCTCTTAACAACAGGTACTGTTCTGACTCTGTCAGAGTCCATGTTGGTGTGAATAACTTGAGATGTACCTCTCTGGAATATATGAAGAGAGACATGATTAAGCTTGCTGAATATGTGTCCCAGGCAGGTATGTCCCTAGCCTTAAGCAGCATCCTCCACCACCCAGAATGATGCCTCAATACAAAAATGGTTTAGTTTCTGGTGTCATTCCAAGGAGATCCAGTACCTGACAGCCTGGGAGGACATGAGTGACAGACCATGATGCCTTACCAGAGATGGCCTTCATCTGCCTCTTGGGCTTCAGGCTTCTGGAAAAAGGCTCTTTCCTTCTCCATAGTGCCTTTTTTAGGCAAAGTCATGAGCACAAAATTACCAACATGAAAAATTATTTTTAAATAATTTTAAAGGTCATGCTGCTATACACTAAGAGTCTTAGCATGAAACTGCACTCATTGCAAGCTTTCCTTGCCCTGGAAGATGCTGACATTTGTGCAGTCAGTGAATCCTGGTTCAAAGCTGACGACAGCACCCCAGCCTTACCAGGTTACTCATCCTACCATACTTTTAGACCCCAAACTGAGTGCTACAAATCCAAATATTTATCAAAGACATACACACCTGCAGGCTGGTGAAACAGTATGATGTACAGGAGACACTCCAAGTGCAGTTAACTGTTGACAAAACACCTATTCAAATCATAGCTAGCTACAGACCACCATCCATGACTCAGGACACCTACTCCACTTATCTGAACTTATTGAATCCATAAGATTCAACCCTCTATCCTAATCCTGGGTGACTTTACCTACCCAGCCATAGAGTGGAAGACCTATTCTAGCCCTAACATGAATGCCCAGATATTCCCTGACTTCATCAATGCCAGTGCATTGGATCAGATAGTCAACACCCCTACAAGAGGTGAACATATCCTGGACCTGGTACTGACCAACAAGTAACCATTGTAGCACCCCTACAGTGTCATCCTCCTTGGTAAAACTTGAATATAAAGCAATCACTTTCAAAGTCACCATCTACCCTGACACCCCCCCCCCCCCAATCAGGGTTAAACAAAAAAAAACTTTTCCAAACCTAATTACAGTCTCCTGAGAGCAGATATAAGCAGCTTCACAGCCACTGTCCCTTCAGTTGGAACTAGCACTAATGTCCAAGCCTACACCAAAAAACTATATGAGCACCTACATGTATGGACCAGCAATTCCTAACAGGACCAAATCATCTTCCTGAAAGAAGAGTAGACCTGTCTGGTGGACAGCAGCAATAAACAAAGTCTATAATAAAAGGAAAAAAATTGCTGTCCAAGACCAAGAGGGAGCAGGTGCTAAGTTGGAAGCAATTTCTCCTTTGTCTGAAGAGGCAAATAATGTCACTGGTGAAATCCTCTAAGGCTAACTTCGAGTCTAAATTGTCCACATCCACTAAGGACATCTACAAGGCCTTCTTCGTATACTTCCACAATCTGAAAGGTAACACCCAAATCTGCTCTGAACTGGTGGTCAATAACACCACATATACAAATGCCATAAGTATAGCCAACCTGCTGGCAGACAAGTTTAGTGAAAACGTCACCCCCCTGTCCCCCCATTAGTAAACCAGGACATCCCCAGCACCTGTCCCCCTCCCCTCATCAACAAGGAGCAGGTGTTTAATGTCATCTCAAAGGCAAAAAATACAGTCTCCATGGGACCCGACAACACCCCTGGCTGTATCCTACATGAACTCAGGCATGAGCTCTCAGCTCCATTAGGCACCCTATTCAACCAAAGCCTGAGCACCATCTTCATCACAGCCAAATAGAGGACAGCCACTGTCATCCCTCTACACAAAGGTGGAGTGCCCATTTACCCAGGCAATTATTGGCCCATCAGCCTAACTAGCCTGATCTGCAAGACCATGGAATGCATTATCATGGACCTTATAAACAAGGATATTAGCAACCTTCAAACATTTGACCCCCACAGAGTTTGGATTTGTCAAAGGGAGATTATAACTGTTAAACTTGGTCAAGTTCTTTGAAACAGTCACCAAAGCCATGGACAAGGGGAAGACTCTACACACCACCTACACTGACCTAGCGAAAGCTTTTATCACTATTCCCCACTCTGGCATAATAGATAAACTCTCCCAGCTAGGCATCAACCTACATATCAACATATGTTACCAGATGGATAGCTAACTGGCTCACTGATAGAACCCACTCAGTCAAAATTGGGAATCCACCTCTAGTAGTAGACCCGTATTGAACGGTGTACCCCAAGGATTGGTTTTGAGGCCTTTACTGTTTGAGATATATTTTTCTGAGGTGCAAGCCAAAACCAATGGTCTGTGGTTGACCAAGTTTGCAGACAACTGCAAGCTGGGTTCTGTCTTAAATTCCCCTAGTGATGTGAACATCCTCCAAGAGGACCTTACCCAAATTAAAGACTGGTGCCAGAAGCATAGCCTCAAACTGAATGCCAGAAAATGCACCATTATCCCCTTTGGTGAAAATGGAGTCCCCACTAATTATCACATTAATAACAATGTACTAAGCATGCAATCAGTCGTGATGGACTTGGGCACCCAGGTTGATAGCAACCTGACTTTTGACCACCATGTTGCATCCATTGTACGGAAGTCTTTCTACATGGCCCACCTCATAAATAAAGGCATTTCATCCAGGAACAAGGTGGTCATAACATCCCTGTACTCCTCCCTTATCAGACCCATTATCAAGTACAATGTCCCCTTCGACATGTACCTTGCCAAGCGCATGCAGCAACTGGAGAGACCACAGAGGTTCCTTACCATGAAAATCCAGGGTCTCAAACACCTAACCTATACAGATAGTCTAAAAGCCCTGTCCCTCTACTCAGTCTCATTCAGACGGCTCAGAGGTGACCTTTGTCTGGCATGCAAGTTCATCTCAGATCCAGCCTTGATGGAGTTGCTGCATATCCATAAGTCAAACTCCACTCAAGCAACTCACACACAAGGCCTCAACCTAGTCTGTGACTTTAATAGAACTTGTTGGTGGGATAGATTTGGGTCCCAAAGACTCCTCCATCTATGGAATAGACTCCTTCTCCATGTCAAGCAGAGTACCACTCTAGCCCTCTTTAAGAGGAACCTGGATGACTGGATGGGAAACAGAAAATACAACCCTGGGATCCCACCTATGTCCCTGCTGGACAGGGGAAACAGGTACTGACACTGTGGGAAGTAAGGAAAAAATCTTGGCTAGGCTTATTAGAGCCTCCAAATCAATAGCCTAGTATAATCCTATGAACATATGTACCTATATCCTTGCATTTCTGAGCACCTTATTTTCTTTGCCAATGGGTCTAAATATAAAGTAAATAACAAAATGAAAGAGGACACCCCTGTTTGGTTCTTCTGTTCAAGCAGAACTTATCAGATAAGAACCATCCCACTTTAATTATTGCCTCTGATCCTTCATATATCCTCCTAATTAACCTTATTATTGTATCAGGGAATGCAAATGCTTTTTATTGCCCTACCCATAAAATCCTAACTTACTCTGTTGGTTGCTTTCTCTGCATCAAGATCAACCAATAAGAATAATATTCCTTATATCCTTCTTCCATCTGTATCATCATGTAAAATTTTGCCTCATCTCCTCAAAACAACATTGATCCATACCTATTGATTTTGGAAATGCATTTGCCATTCTTTTAGCTGGTATAGACATAAACTCATAATAATCATTGTTTAAAATTAAAATGGATCTGTATACAGCTGGGTCTGATGGGTCTTTACCATGTTTAGTTAATACACCCACCACTACTTTGTTCCAAGATGTTTGTGTTTCTCCTCTTTTTAAAATACTGCTAAATAAAATCTTCCATATATTTATCCTTTTCTTGCATCAAAACTTGTAAACTTCCACAGGAACACAATCTTTTCCTGGAGACTTTCCTGCAAATTGGTTATACATTACAATTTTTGTCTCATCTCCTTCTATCTTTACTGGTAGTTGGTGAGCCTTATCTACCTCTAACCTTGGCATAATTAAACTATCCATAAATATTTCCATTTGTGTTCTTTCTTGATTTCCATATGTCTCTTCTGTGTAGAATTTTTGATACAATTTCTAAAATATCTTTAATATCTCTGCAGGGTCTCTGGTTATTTTTATTTTTATAGTCTTCCTATGTTGGGCAACAACACTTTTTCCTTTTTGCTGCCTAAAGTTTGTGTGCTCTGGAGTTATTATAAAAAAAATGTTGCTTAACAGAAGTTTTCCTAAACTCATACATGTTATCCAGATACTCCAGATACAAGAAAAAAAAAAAAAAATATATATATATATATATATAGCATAGTCCATATAACCTGTGTTTTTTAGATCTCTCTACATGTTTAATGACATGCATTGTACAAAGTTTAACTCAAATGTAATGTATATGTATATCCTCATCCTTGTGTAATCTGTATGTGGAGCTTTTCTCCCCAGGACTCCATTGAAAACGGGTTCTTCGGGCCCAATGGACTATCCTGGTTAAACAAATGCAAATAAATTAATAAAAATAAATTCTCTTTAGTACTCTGCACGTATGCCTCTTATTGTTCTGTGAGACTCCCCTTATTCTGTAATACTTTAACCTTTGTCAGCCACTCGACTACTATTTAACAATAGTTCTTTCTCTTTTATTTCTGCTCTATTTTAAACATTTTTTTTTCATTTTATACCACTCACTAGGTATAACTTTCTATCTATATTCCCCAGTAACTCTCACATGATTGCCACTATCAATTCCTTAAATTCCTCTATTTTAGTAGGTGGGTTGTTAAAGTGCCAGTATCTCATTTTTTAATGTGAAAAACAGCTGGGATGCATTCAGAAAATGTTAACTTTTAGCCCTAAGAAAAATTCCACTGGCTATTTTTAAATGCAATTAAACTGTGCACTGTTCTTTTAAATGCATAAAGTTTTAAGGTTGCTATGTCTTATTCACTTCCCTTAATTTCAAACTTCATTTTTCACTGAACTGCTTACCACAGAACCATTCTATTTTGCATTTTCCTCAGCAAACAATGCTCAGAACTCCACTGATTAATTTCAAGCACATGCAGATAGCTCACCCCCACATAAAACTATTCAGCAATGAATCTTTGCAAATTTCACCCAGAACAGAATTCACTGCTGTCTTCAGTTCCAGATTTCTTGACTCCCAATGAACATTTGCTAGTGAAAAAAAGGTAATATCTTTGCAAATGTGAGAAATGTAACATTTCATGGTTTTCACCATCTTGTCTTATTCCTAAAGCTTACTTCCTTACAAAAAATGCGTATTCCTTAACCAAAGGGCATTAATCTAGACATTCACCCTTGTAAAAAATAAGACAAAATATCTTAATTTAACATATAATTAGTGTACTTTTACACCCCACCCCAACTCAGCAGCCATTGAAAAGCAGTATTTCCCAAATGTGATTGATGCTTTATAGCCTCCTATTTATTTACTAATGTCAGTTTTGCTGGTCTTCTTCTTGTTCATCTCCATCACCCAAGACCCAACACAGGCCTCTGGTTCACGTCCAAGTCACTCCTGCATTTTTCAGTCTCTGTAGCACTTTGCTATAGAAAACTGCTAAGGGTTTCACTGCCAAAATCTTTCTGTGAACTTTATTTTCAGACTCCCCTTATTGTCAGAAGAATGTGAAGCAGAGCCCCCTTCTTCTTGCTGGCTCACATTTTGTTGTATAAACTTTTTTATTTAATCCTTAGCCTGTTCTGTTGCAAAATTTGATTTTCCAGCAAAAAAAAAAAAGTATTCTAAACAAAGCTGGATGCAGCAGCTTGACGTTCACACCTGCCTCTCAATGTTACCTGATTGCTGGGGTAAATTTCTTCTCCTCTGCCTGGTATGCAGTGAATAATCATTTTTTAAAAGCATTCAGCTGTCTCCAAGTTTCACTACTTTGCCCTTCTACCACAATTTTGTCAGGATCAACTCTTCCTTCTGATATTACTCTGTCTTTATTAATTTAGGTCTTGGCTGCTTTCTCATATTCAGCTTTGGATCATACACTTGATTTCCTCTTTTAATTAACAAATCCTGCTGTGGAACATCAGTCAAGTTGTATATTTATGCTTTCATAAAATTAATAGAGTCTGTTCCTTCCAGTTTCTCTTGTACAACAGAAAATCTCAGGCTTTCCTCTGTAAGTTCTGTCTTCCAACTCTGCTATTTTTTTTTTTTTTGAAATGGGTCTTCCTGAGAAGCTTCATACACAGTCATCTTTTCCTTCATTTCAACCTCTGATTTTTCAGGTTTATCAGTTTTTTTTTCTAGTCTTTTGTTTTATGAGTTGAAATATTCCTTCAATGTTTCACTTATTTTAATCACATCTGACTGCATTTGATTTATTTTTTCCTCTAAATTACTGAGAGCTGTAGCTGAAGCTTGAATTACTTTTTATTGAACATATGCAGAATCTTCTACAGTGCTTTTCTCTTTACCTTTTCTGGTTCATTTTATTTCAGGTGTTCCAAATTTCATTTTTACTGATGTACAGGCACTTTACTAACTAGTAAATGAATTTTACTCAAAAGACAGTTTCAATGGCACTCTTTTTTCTCAGGTCCTTTTTTTTCACACTAGCTGAGCTAAAGTTAAGCTGTTGATCAGTGTGCAGCCATTTTGGAAGTCCTCAGACACTGTACAATATTTTAACATTTTTTTTCCATTTTCACAAAGGTAGCTTTAGTGGCCTTTCAGCATCTACTTTTAATAATTATTAAAATGTGAATAATTGTGCTAATATTTTAGAATTTTTTGAAAGTGGTAAAAAAATAATTGCCTTATTTGTCCTTTTTTATTTTACTAAACTGAGCCATTTCTTCTTTTTCTCACTATTTATGATCAGAACAATAAAAGGTTTCTGAAAAGTATAGATTTGTAAACTGATAGCAGCAGTAGCCTATGTTTCTAACATTATAGTCAATCTCCTTAACTGCTTTATATTTTCCTTATTATATGCAATGAAAATGACCTACAGCATATTTACATAATTTAATTATTGAGATAGAGAGAGAAACAATACTGCAGGAAAAGCACTGTTCTCCCACTCCATAGCTAGAACCTGGAATAATCTCCCTCCTGCTCTGATTTCTGCCCCTACCTCTTCTCACTTTAAAAACTCACTTAGAACACACTTAAAGAATAAGTGGCTATGCCCATGTATTACATAAGTCCTCAAATTATTCCACTTGTGTACCTCACTTCCTAATATACCTACTGCAATATATATTAAAGTCTAAGTCTTTTCCTAATGCTGATTGAAGTTGTATACTTATTCTGTTATTAACCATGTGTAACTATTGTTCCTGTGTATATAGGTCTTGTTATGTATTCTGCTATAGTCTATATTTTAACATAATGTTTGAATTTTCTGTATACTGTATTTTAACATATTGTGTAAAATTTTGCTTACTGTAGAGCTTTTCTCCCTGGGCCTCCACTGAAAATGGACCTGTGTCCAGTCAGACCATCACAGTTAACAAATGTAAAATAAAATAAATAAATAAATAAAGATATAACTCAGTGATATACTTTTCTCATTGTGCCACACAAAAAGCAACTGCATAGTTGTTACTTATATCAATGTCAGAATGCTCCATGTGAAAAATTCAGTAATAATAAGCCTACTGATTGAAAATGCCTACTTGTAAGAACAGAGGATGAAGGAAAATCTTAATGGATTTTATATATATATATATATATATATATATATATATATATATATATATATACATATATATATATATATATATATATACATATATATATGTGTGTGTATATATATATATATATATATATATATATATATATATATATATATATATGAGTCCCCTTCACATGTTCAACTTTTATATATATATATATATGAGTCCCCTTCACATGTTCAACTTTTCACAAAGTTAAAATTGATATGGCCAAGACCATATGATCAACTTTTGAAAAGCCGACCATGGGGAACCGCTATCTCCGTACAGTGTGGAATGGGAAAATGTCCCTCTTCCTCATTGTAGTGTGATCTTGAAGTTGGTATATTTAAGTTACGGGGGGTGGGGGTGCAGGGGGGCTTTTAGTAAGTGTTCATTGTGTTTTTGTGGTTACTTTACATGTTCAGCTTTTCAAAAGTCGATCATATGGTCTCGGCCATATGAATTTCGACTTTGTGAAAAGTCGATCATGTAAAGTAGACCCATATATATATATATATATATATATATATATATATATATATATATATAGAGAGAGAGAGAGAGAGAGAGAGAGAGAGACATACACACACACACACACACACACACACACACACACACACACACACACACACACACACACACACACTTTTTTTTGCCAAGCTTATGTCTTCATCTACTGTAAGGTCATAATGCAATGTTCAGTAGCATTTGTGATATAAAATATTTATTTTAATTTAAAGGCTAAACTAAGTTAAGTGACAGATTGTGGGGATAAAGACAAGATGTGAATAGCACATGTGAGGAAAGGTTGCAAAATTAAATATTCAGTATTAAGTATTCAGCATACTTTATTTTTAATTGTACATTGGCTATAACCACTTACAATGAATGTAGTGATATAGTAGCAATAACAATAGTTGCAGTAAAATATTCTCAAGATAGTAAAAATAAAAATATAGAACATAGCTTTTGAAGGACTGATGTGAATATTAAGTATAACTGCCCAGTTTTGAAGTTTAAAGAAACTATTCTGTAAAGTTTGCAAAACAACGTTAAGATTTTTCTAGAAGAAAACAAAAATGAATATCTGTGTAGCTAATATAGAACCTAGGTGTATATCCTTTAGAGCATTCATTGGAAAGAAAAACGGGGCCTAGAAGGAGAAAATACCCTGAAACTGCATTTACCTTTGTTAGTGAAGCATTTTCAGTCTCAGTGGTAGTAACAGCACAATTTTTATGTTATCTCTACCATGAACTAAATTCAGCAAGAGTGTAGGAACATCCTAATGAAAAAAACATGGACATTTTTTTATAAATCTGTAACCGCAATAATGAAAATTCTGTTCCACCACTGTCATTATATTTGAACTTGTAGTGGATCCAGATATATGAATCTTCACTCACTCCACTAATACCTATTAATATACAAATTGCAATTGCCCTTCAGGGTACACAATGGATTTGTACTGCTGTCTTGGGTAATAGCTAAGACTGACACACCCAGAGAAGCTACACCCTCCTCAGCAAAAGAGTCATGTTCACTGGTTCATCATGACTTCACCTACATTAGATCAAGCCCAGTGTCTTTTAATACAACCTTATTAACCTCAATTGAAGTTTGACCAGAATTATTGTGCATTCACAAACACACACACACACACACACACACACACACACACACACACACACACATACACATACACATAGATTTATAGGTTCATACGAGATTACTAAGCTAATGGCTTAAGGGCCCTTACAAGTCTAGCCAATATAAACTGATTTTGCACAATATATAGCTCTTATAGGCAAGAGGATGGCTTGCATTTCTGACTGTGCATTGAGTATCTTACAGATTGCCCCATCCGTAAGGGACATTGACACTACCCCAGGACTGAATTTGTGATTCTCCATCCATTGATTCAAAATACATTTGAAGAGGGCTGCAGAAGTGGTCTGCTTAATATGAAAGCCTGTTTCAAAGAAGGGACAATCTCTTTGACACATATCTGTCTCTCCAGCATGTTTTGTTTGAGTCACTGACTAAGTTTAGATCCCTAGATTAGGCGACCCTTGTGCTATTTGACTTGCAGATGTGTAGCAGCTCAATTAGGACTGGATTTGTGAGTGCCTTGTAGGTCAGAAATAGGTTACATCTTAATAGTTGGTAGGAGACAGAGTAAAGGGATAGAGCTTTTAGTCAATTCACATAGTTCATGTTGTTTACACCCTATGTTTTTTTATGTGGGGAACATCTAATGTCACTACAACTGCTGTAAGTGCCTAGTCTAGTACATGCAAGTTGGCACACTGTACTCAGTTATTGGTCTAATGATGGCTGAGTACAGCAGGACTGTAATTTCTTTGGATCTGGATGCCATACCTTTACTTTTAAGTTATGCCACATAAAAGCATTTCTTCAACACTCATTTCAAATGTCTTGTGTTTACCAACTCAAAGCCCACATGCATTATAATCAAAATGCTTTGCAACTTTTGACTGATCAGTTTACCTTTTATTCATTTTCATCTAGAATGACAGTTAACATTCAATCAGTTTATTGAAGTCTTCCTCACAAGCGCTACAAACAGTATGAGGTGCAAAATTAGACCAGTCATAAGTCATCAGGAATGCATGCTGGATCCATGATGACCCTTATGTATGAGCTTTAAATTATTAAACACAACAAGACATATAAAATTAGAACTTTGAACAAACCATCTCCATTAGATTTTTCTTGGTAGTAAGCACTGATTGATTTTCATCATTCTCGCTGCTACAGTAAACTATGGGCTGTATTCTGTCAAGATTACAGTAGCCGGCCAGATTCCAAAAGCCTTCACTGCCTTCCACACTGTCATTCTGGCTGCTTAAAGGGCTGATCCCTTTTTACAGGAGCCACAGTGGCTAAACATCTTCAGTACTTTCTTGCTGCCTTCTGTAGATTTCAGAGGTTCTACAATTTCAAGAGTCAGCCTAAAGCTTCCTATCAGACAGATAAGACCCCTTTGGGGAGCCCTTCAACAGTATTTGTATGAATATAACTATATTTTGTATTTTTTACTTCGTTTCTGTCATAATTGTGGTATATCACTTTGAGAATACTGACTTTTCATTAATGTTTGCAGACATTCCTGGAATAACATAATTTCAGTCTAGGAACTGCTTCTATGCTTCAGGTGCATGTTTAAACTACAGGGACTTATTTTGCACTATTTTTTTCAGCAATTTAAAATTTTTATTAATCAGAAAGCATATTTTGAACAAAAACTGTGTGTTATACAAGTGCTTCTGTAAGCTACTTACAACGTACTTTTACCCTTTTTACTACCAGTCCACTTTGAAGAAACTATGTCACTGTTTGACAGGATTTGCCTGCTTGTGTAATATTTTGGGGAATTAAAGTTTAGGGAAGGATTGTGTGCTGCTTAGGGGAACTAAGTGAGAACTTTATAACTGACTTTTTCTCATGTAGTTTACTGGCAAGAAGGAATCTTATAGGTTCATAGGTGTGTACTAGGCGAATGGCCCCAGAGCCTTTACAAGCCTAGCCCATAGGAGTATCCTGGCATCATGCCACCCGACATTAGTTCCCAGTGCCTCTGTCAAGTAGAGCCACTGGAGTGATCCAGGGGTAAATTTTATAGCTTCAACTACAGTATGGATAATTACCCCGGTCCTGATATTGCTTCCTCCAAAATACCTAAAAAGAAAACAAAAAGCAGTTAAAGCATGAGCCCTTGCCTTCAGCACTGGCTCAGTCAATGCCTCAGCTGAAGGCAGGTGACTCTGCAGTGGCTGTTACTGATTCTGCAGACCTCTTACTGGTTTCCCTGAATCTATTTGGTGTAGCCTTGTTTGCCACCAATAGGGAGCAGGTGTCCAACATGTCTTATTCGGTTGTTCCAATGTCCAATGCAGGCATGGGAGAACCATCCATTTTAGGTGCTGTAAACATCCCAGGAAGGTTTTCTCTGAGTGGCTGAGGATTGAGACCTATTCAGTGAGATGATAAGGCTTCCCTTTCTCAGTCCTAATCTAAAGATGTTACTAGAAAAAAGAAAGGTAAAGTTAATCCTTCTGATAATACAGAGATAGTTACTGTGTGTAAAAATGATGTTCTTATCTTAGCCAGGTTTTTATTGTAGACTGTCAATACTGAGAGGCAAGTGTCTCTTTCCATTTTTTATTCCTCCAGTCCAAAGGATGAAGATGTCTTTTCAGGAGATTATGATGTGAGACAGAGACAGGAATATGTTACCTGAGTGTTCCATAACCCAAGACTCTGAGTGTTTAGATAGTGAGCCTAAATCTATACAAATGGAGACTTTCTCATTTTCTGTGACTGTCTTTAAATTAAAGGATGCATTTGCTTGGGAAGAGATGGATGTTCCCCCTGAACTGGGTAGATATTATGCTTTATTGGAACAAGAACGCATATTGCACACATTCTTCTCCTTCTGCCAACCTTGACAAATGCTTTTAATGCTGCCTGTGAAGCTCCTGATTCTTAGTCATCAGTACCAAAAGGGCAGACAGACTGTAGAAAGACTTAGTATGATAAATATCTTTTTCTTATTTTACAACAGATACAGCAGCCATCTCACCTACTGCTCTTTATGTAAACAGATTCCTTACCACCCCTAACCCAGTCCATGAGGATAGAGAGGAGAAGCAATTTGGCAGACTCTGTAAGAGGTTCTGTTAATAATCTACTTTAGCCTGTAGAATTATTAACCAGGCTTATATGTGGACATTTATGCTGAAATGTACCAGTGGTTTGAGAGAATTTTCTTCTACCTAGCCTTCTGAAAGTAGGTCGTATTTGAATCACATTGTTTCTAACGTGTCCCAGTCTTCTAAACATGCTTTTTGAAGTGTGTATATCTGTGCTGATACTGTTTCTGGGGTTACTTACAGTCTTGAGAAGATTTGTCTGGGTAGTATGTAATCCAAAGTTTTCAGATGACTGAAAGGCAGAACTGTTGACTTCTCTGGATAAGGAAGTTTTATTTGGGTCTTCTGCTACACAGATCCTCAAGCAGTGGGATCAGAAAGTTAAATTAATGCAGAGAGTTTCTAAGATTTTTCAGGTCTCCAGCTTATTTCCCTCCAAATTCTCTGTTCCCTTTATATGCCTATATGCCTAGACAAACATGCTGTTTCTCCTGCTCACAGACACCTAAGAGGAAATGGCAGGAAGTAAAGAAAATCACAAAACAAAAGGAGAATTTCCAAGAAAAAGGTCTGCCCCCTCCGCAGAATATCTATGCCAGACAATAGGCCACCTCCATCTCACCTCCTGCTACAACATCTCTTGCACTTTTATAGAACCTGACAAATGCTCCCATTTGTCAACAGATTGTTTCAGACAAATTTGAATGTCATTCAGGAGAGTTACAGTTGGCAGTGGATAGAAAAGTCTCCCTCTATCAATGGGATCCCCCCCTCAGTTTCCCAATCAGGCAGAATTGTTTCCTCCAGTGTTCAAGAATATTAGGAGTCATAGAGCATGTTCCTGCAGATCAAACAGAAATGTTTCTGGTTCCAAAGTAGAAACACTCTTGGAGACCAGTTTTGGATCTTTTTTCTCTAAATCCTTTTGTAAAGATTCCAAAGTCCAAGATGATGACCATTCAAACAGTGGTAGCTTGGATCCCAGATCAACGTTTTATGGCAATTTCTTACCTCAAAGATACTTGCTGTTACATTCCAATAGCAAACATCTTCAAGAGATTTCTAAAATGTGTGTGAAAGTGTGGGTCACATTAAGAGTTCTTTACCTTACCCTTTGGGCTGTCCACTGCACCAGGATTGTGTACAAAGTGTTTACCCTCAGTAGTCACCACTGCAGATTGCAGGTTATCCAATTTTGTTCTTATTTAGACAACATGTGTATTTGTGCAGAGTATGTTTTCAGTTGTCACTACTCCTTAACAAAGGAGAACATCTGGGATTCCAGATAAATATGCAAAACTGCTTCCTTACTCTGTCACACAGGACTGTGTTTCTAGGTTACACAAAAAAGGATGCGTCTCAAAAGGCTTTCCTTCCTGAAGAGAAGGTAGATTTGTATCTTGAACTCTTTCTGAATTTTTTTCTCTGGTCTGAAGATATTTCTAGATAACATTTCAGGATATGAGGCCTTATGGCTTCAATGATTCTCATGATTTGCTTTGAAGGGTATATATGAGAAAGATTTAATGTTCCTAAAAAATGTGTATATCCAGCATTCTCATCCACTAGAGTTACAGATTCCAGCCTCAGGCTTCATCAGTTCAGAACCATATTTGTCGAGAGATTGGATTTCCTCCACCCACCGCAATGCAATCTGTACTGACCAATTCTTCAAACTTTTCTTAGGGAACAGTCAAAATGGGGGTAAAAGTACAAGGACTGTGGAAAAGGTCAGACAAATCAAGGCATATCAATGTCAATGAAATGTTGGCTTTGATTCATGTCTCAAAGTTTCTGCAATATCTTTGGGACTCAGGTCCTCTTAAGATCATGACAGACAACACTACAGTAATGGGGTACATAAACAGGGGGCACCAGTTTGTACACTCTGTTCAAGCTGGCAATAATACATCACTCCTTAACTCCTCAAGCTTCTTACATACTATCTGAACAAAGCATAGTGGCAGAAAAACAAAACTGAGATTTAGGGCAGACTCTTATGGGTGGAAACTTAATGAATCCAGATGAAGGGAATACCAGAAGTCAATCTGTATGTCTCCTTTCAAGACAGACCAATTCTGTTTCAGTCCTCCTTGCAAGCATGCCTGGAAAGCAGGTGCTCTTTTATTCCCCTGGGTGAGGATGGTCCTATATGCTTTTCTATATTTTCTGATTCCCTGGGTAATTCTGAAGATATCGAAAGACTCTTCAAAAATCATTGTGTTGACTTCCTTCTTGCCTAGGTGAAAATTGGTTCACACTCCTTATGGAATTGGCCAGGGTAAATTTGCCAAGAGCTTTCTCATAGACTTTATCTACTCACATAAGCCAATGAAAGTTCGATACACTCAACATCAAACAACTTCAACTTCAACTGAATGATTTAGCTTTGATACCTTTTAAGTGACTCTTTAATGAGGAAGTACAGCAGGTGCTGAAGGAGACAGGAAGGCCTGCTTTAGAAATTCATATACTGACAAGTGCACAACATTTTCCAGTTCCTACCTAGCAAATGAGCAATGACCCTTCATGGATGTTGCACCACTGTTACTTAAAATATCTGTGTGAATTGTATTTTCTGGCCTCTCTTGTTCCTCTACAAAGATACATCTTGCAGCCATTTCAGTATATCTTGCCTATGGATCCAATGGCTTCCCCTTTTTCTTCTCTCTTCATTATCAAACAGTTTCTAAAAGGAGTTTTACACTTTGGACCTCCTTGTACATAGGTTCATTCTTCATGGGATCTAAGTTTTGGGCTAGAAAATAAATATGTCGTCCCATGAATCTGTCGGATAAGCTGATTTAAGGTTCATTTCCTAGAAAACTGCTTTTCTGATTGCTCTGACATGAGCAAGGAGAGTATCTGAGTTCCAAGCTCTCATGGTGGAGAACTCTATCTGGTTTTCCATAGAGAAAGGGTCACCGTGTTTAGAAACTTTTCTTTTATGCCAAAAGTTATTTCCGAGTTCACATTGAATCAAGCCATTAAGCCACTTGTTTTCTAAACAGATGCAAAAAAACAAGGGAGGAAAGATTCTACACACTCTTGTCATGCATAGGCAGCTCAGGTACTGTCCTGAAAGAACTAAGTCCTTTAGCAAAGCTAATCAGGTGTTTTCTCCCTACTCTGTGTCCAAATACTTTCCTACTCTGGGCCTAACAAAGATTAACTACTGCCTAAACAGACTATTTCCTGGAGTTTGTCCTCTACTATTTATTTATTTTTTTTATTTTCACCATGGAAAATCTATTCCAGGCACTGTTGAGGCACATTTTACTAGAACTTTAGCTTCTAAAATAGCCTAATGGAAAGGGGAGGGGGCTCTAGAAGCATTTTAGAGTCATCCACTTGGTCTTTCTTCCATGCATTTACAAAGCACTGCAAAATGGATTCCCTTTCCTGGTCCAGAACAAGGTTTGGAAGGACCATTCTCTAGGGGCTCTTGCACCCTTATTTTTCTTCCTCTCAAGTTGGATAAGCTCTGGTAGTCTACCCACAGACTACTTGTGTAAGTTGCACTTGCCTTTAATATTAGAAGTTCAAATTCTTCACTGCTAAAATAGCCACATTCATCTACCACCCCCCTTCTTGAGTATAGTTCTTGTGGGATATGTATATATATATATATATATGTATATATATATATACACACATATATATATATATATATATATATATACATATATATATATATATATATATATTTATATATATATATATATATATATATATATATATATATATATATATATATATATATATATACATATATATATATATACATATATATATATATATATATATATTTATATATATATATATATATATATATATATATATATATATATATATATATATATACATATATATATATATTTTTTTTTTATCTTGGTTTGTTAAGGATACATTCCCCAGTTTTTTGTTGAGGTGCATCAAGTTCTGAAGATTTTTAGTCACTCTGACTGTTTAAATAGCTCCCTCTAAAAAGAGCACAGCCTATAAGCAGCCTGAGTGACAGTATGGGAGGGGATAAAAGCTTTTGGAAACTGGCCAATTTCTGCATTCTTCACTGGATACAATCCATAAGCTGCTACAGAGGTGTTGAATTCAAAATTCTACTGTTATCAGTAATGGCAATTTACACAACTGTACTTTTTGTGAAAACCATGTGTTAAGTTACCAAATAGAGCACTGCCATCTAAATAAGATGGTGGTGCAGGGGTTAACATTATCACATCACAGGAAGAGGTTCTCCGGTTTGATTCTCAGCTGGCGTGCCTTCTCTGCTGAGTTGGCACGTTCTCCAAGTACTACGGTTTCCTCCCAAAATCCAAAGACATGCATCTGGTGCATTTCTCCCAGGGCCTCTGCTGAAAATAGGCTCTGTCCTAGTCGGACTTTCCTGGTCAACAAATGTTAAATAAATAAAAAAAAAATAAGCAATCAAATGAATAACAACCAACTTTTCAAAAATTTCAGAAATGTAAGAAAGAATAACTATAGGAAGATTGTTTTATTTTTTTTAATTAAATTCTCCTTTTCCCTTTTTAAAATATGGATATAAGAGCTGTTGTCACAAATGCCACCTTGCTGTCCCCTTCCCAGTCTCCCACAGTAAAGAACACCACACTGCAACTGGCTTGCACGCAACATTATTATAACAAGACCGACAGTTTACTGTTAACCTCATACTTCAAGATGCATTCATTGGCATAAAAAAAGACTCTTGAATATCTATTTGCCTTACCAGGAACACTAAACCAACATCAGTAAATCTCATAATGAACAGGAAAACCATTGTTCTTTACAAAATAAGCAAATCCAAATATTGTAGTCAAATGCTCACTCCAAAACAAAGCTAAGCAAGATCCAGAGCAGTATTTAACTCTGCTCACTCTGGCTGTTTCCCATTACCTAACAACACTTCTCTTGGAACAGCAAGCCCCCAGCTCTCCACAGATGTCCAAGTACTCACCTGACTCAACCCTAGACAGGTAAGTGGGAAACTATCACTTAAGCACTCAACCCTAAAGAGGTAAGGGGAAAACTATCTCCTAAACACTCACTCAACCAGCTACAAAATCTATGAAAATCCCACATGCTAATACTTATTCTTATTTCAAAACTGTTTATCCACCAACTCCATGAAATAGTAAAGGTGGCTGGGCTTCATCAACAGTAGTGACCAAAAACCTCATGACTACATTCTAAGTAACCCTGTCTAATGCCCCAACCACTAGCTACCTCACTTTCATTTTCAACCATTCTTTATCTAATTCCTGGCTTCCTCCCTACACTTCCTATACCCTTTCATTAACCTTACCTAAGCTAAGCATCAACCCATATATCACTAGGTGGGTTGCAAGCTGGCTCACAGGTAGAATCCACAGTATGAAAGTAGCTGACTCCAAGTCAGACTGCCGACTAGTCACAAGTGGATTCCCACAGGGTTCGGTCCTGGGTCCTCTCCTGTTTTGTATCCACTTCTCTGAAGTCCAGGTCAACATGAAGGGACTCTAGCTGACAAAGTTTGCAGGTGATGGGAGCTATTATTAATTCCCCAAGTGATGTTGACATCCTACAGAAAGGCCTCACTGAGAACAACGACTGATGTCACAACCATGGCCTTAAGCTCAATGCCAAAAAATATGTTGTCATCCCCTTTCAGAAAAACTCAGTTCCCATGAATTACCACATCGAAGGTAGTCCACTGAACACAAAATGTGTTACAAGAGATCTGGGAACACAGGTTGATAGCAACCTCTGTTTTGACCACCACATTGCCACTGTGGTCAGAAAGTCCTTCTATGTGGCACATCTCATTTCTAAGGGTTTTCCATCCAGGAAGAAAGTGGTCATTGTCTTCATCTATTCTTCCCTCATTAGGCCAATCATTGAGTACAATGCCTCATTTGGCATGTATCTCACTAAACAGCTGCAACAACTGTAGACGCTGCAAAAGTACCTCACAAAGAGGATCCTAGGCCTTAAACATTTGTCCTATATGGATTGGTGCCATATAGAGTATGCTTGCTTTATCATGTGCTTCTATTAAACTGCCCAGCCAGTACTTCCCTTGCAAATAAAATCAATAAGCGCCCACCTGTACATCTGTGTTCCCAAAAGACAGCTAACGCAGGCTGGGTGTTTACACTGTTTTACTCTCATCGCATCTCAGAAACACCCTTCTTTCCTTTCACACATTTTTTTTATTAATGTTGGTGTTAAAAAACTCCAACTATTCTCTGTCTCATATTGCCTGCTTAGAGGCGATGTCTGCTTGACTTACAAAGCCATGTCTGACCCAGCTCTGTTAGAAATGCTACATCTAAAGAAATCCCAATCCCTCCACACCACATGCTCTAGAGACCTCAGCCTCATTACCGCAATCAACAAAACATGCTGGAGGGACAGGTTCATAACCCAGAGACTGCCCATGCTATGGAATAGACTTCCCATACATGTCAAGCAGAGCACTGCACTGGCCCTCTTCAAGATAAATATTGATGAGTGGATGGGAAATAGAAATTTCACCCCAGGCATCACTCCATTGGTTTTACTCAATAGAGGCACTGGAAACTGAGGTCAGGTTGCACGATGCCAGGGTAATCCTTTGGGCTAGGCTTGTAAAGGCTCCAGGGCCATTAGCCTAGTACATACCTATGAACCATACTGCCTGTCCTTACTTGTAAGAGAGGAGGCCTGAGACAAAACAGTCTGCAAGGAAATTGCACTTTACATCTGTGCAACAGGAACACAATTAAACTATAAAGAGGACTTAAATAGATGTCTTAAAGGTCACGATGAATAATAAACTACCTACTTTACTAAGTAAGTTCTAGTAAATAATAGGAAACAAGTCTAATAGAACTGCAGGCAATATCAAAATAGACCTGATCATCACTAAAAAGGAAAAATGAACAGTTGCAAAATTGTCAGTTCTTTCTTCAGCACATGACTCACTAACTGCAATTAAAGTATTGACTGAAAGGCTTAACAGTGTCAGATATATTATCATTTCTGATACAGTGATCTATATTAATCAGAGAGCTTAATCAATTATCTCACAATTTATTGTGGACTTTCTAAATTTATGCATAGGTTAACATAGGCTGGGTGTTCGCATTGTTTTACTCTCATTGAAGCAGTGCAGAAGGAAGCAATTCTGTGTATGCTGTTGGTATTGAAAAGATCAATCTTGGCACACAACAAAGTTTGAAGCAGAAGTAAATTCATGAACTTCAACTTCTGTACCTGACTCAATAATAGGGTCCACTCCTCTCATAGTATTAGAAACTCTAAGCAGCTGTAGAAATAGAAATAAAAAGCAAAGAAGTTTAAAACACAAATTGAGCAGCAAAGAAATATAAGTGAGGGTGATGAAGCACTGGAGATGATGACCAAATACTACACAGAACAGTACCTTATCTTGTTAAAATGCCATTCTTATATTACACTATAACTTAAAAGGAAATTTCCAGATCTACCAGTAAATGAAGCTTTGGAATTTTCATTTTTTTTAAAACAAATAATTTATTGACCCAACCACTGAGCAGATATTAGATAAATTACTCTCAGTTACTCTGAAAGCTGTAATACATGGAAAATGTTTTTGTTTATGGTGTCCCCAGTTAAGACCTAAGGTTGCCTCCAGACCTTGCTCAATGATCAGCCAAGTGATGCATTTAGGTCTCAAACTATTTACTGTTCAGAATTCAGAATCATATTAATTGAAAAACTGCTATATATGAGTTTTTGAAAGATATTAACTCAAAGCTTCAATTAAGATGCACGGCTGCCATGATACTTCTTGCTGTGTAGAACAGCTGCAAAACTATTAAGTAATATTCATATACATAATTATGTAGATGGTCATACTTCCCTAGTTACACAGATATTTCAGTAACGAAGCAACACAGAAATGAAAGCATATACCTAGATAATGTTTGCAATGTGCATGCAATCTGAATATTTACTGATATAGTTATCCTGTTTATAAAACATTATAAAAAAGAATGCAGTTTCTTGTTTGCAATCAAATATAAAATCCATTTTAAGAATTTGAATGTAATCATGGCTATCACAATGACTAAGAATCTGAACTGAACAATTTGGTACTTACGTATTATCGCAACCAGATTTTACGACATGGTATACTTTCTTCTCTTTTACTAAAACTACAACAAATAAGTGTAATCAGGAAGGGTGAACTGTTAAAAAGTATTCTAGGATATAGGTGGTGGGATTGTAAGATGATTAAAGGTTAAAATTTTAGACTTTGCAGGTAGCGTGCTTTAAAGACTTAAAGCGGTGAATTCAGCGAGCAGCTCAGTCTTCAGATATTAGTCTCAAGTCTGCATTCCTGCTTTCTGTTGTTGTAAACAACAAATCGGAATGGTAAGTTAACTTCAGTTTTCCACAGCATCTCATCACTTTCACTCTGAAACAGAAAACAACAGTGAAATCCTCCTCGACGGGATAGCGATGTGTAAGACTGATGTTAACCTTCCATTCAGAGTACTTTACAGCAACAGAAAGCAGGAATCCAGACTGGAGGCTAATAATCTGAAGACTGAGCTGCTTGGTCCGCCAAACAGAAAAACGGAAAAGCCACATTGGTGTTAAACTGATGTCAAAGATACTATTAGGAAAGTACCGTACATTTTGTACATTTTCACAAAAAGCCTTAAGGAGGAGCTTGACTTTCCAGTTCCTGTTTAAAACACATAGAGGATCACAGTCGCCCTGAATCTGGGGTCAGTGTAATAGAGCTCATGGTTCTACTCTCTGTTTTAATAAGAAATGCATGCACGAAGAAATATTTGTCCCTCTCGCAGTTGGCTGCCAGAGTCCGGCTTCTGTTTCTTCTTCCTCCTCATGTTTAACTGGCAAAACCTATCAGTAGGAGTCAACAGACACCACCTTCCTCAAACATTCACTCCTTTCAAGAAAACATTAGGAGTTAGACAGCATTACAAATCTGGTTGCGATAATACGTAAGTACCAACAATTTTTCTATTTATACTTTTGTTGTTAACAATTTTGACTTTGTTGTTATGAACAATTGATTTCTGAGTGTATTGCTTGGTTTTATTAAAAAAGGTCCCATGCAAATGAATCCAAAGACCCTCACAGAGGAAAAGAATTAAGATAAATAAGTACATTTGTTTGAAAAAAAAAAAAAAAAGAATAGAGCAACTACAGTATTACAGTACATTGGAAGGAAAGTAATATATGATAGTATTTACTGAGCCTGCTCTGTATAATCTCACATTTGAAAAGTCTGAGCAGATATACCATTACTTGTTTAAGTACACTTGTACATATGAATGCATGTATGCATTGGTTTACATACCAAACACACAGATTTTCAAATATAAAACTTGTGCACCCACAGATTATATGTTGTTAATTATGTATGTTCAGCTTCAGTGTACTTTTGCAATGAAAATGAAAGTTTTTTCATGCACACTTCAGAATAAGACACTTGAGTATTTTCCTGTCTTTGTACAGTGTTATGAATTTGTCACTGCTAAGAATATTTTACATGAACATCTTAAAATGTCATGTTTTACTCATTCCCCTACAAAGGCATTTTCTTATTCAGTGCAAGGAGGATAGTTTGTCATTTCATAGTTTTTCATAAACACTTCCTCTCATTCTTCTCTCTATATATTTAGTGTCTATGTTGTTTGCTGTGATCTTTGTTACTTCAGTCTTAATATGCATCTATATTCTGTGAAAACCCAATTCTTCTAATCTCTTCTGAAATCCCCATGGATTTATTGTCTCTTCCCAGTGGCTGTTTACATTTCAGTGAAGCTGCATTTGTTCATGTCTCTTCTATTATTTATTTTCTTACTTAACAGAGAGTTGTACTGATCCAAGTAGCCTTTTATGAAGCTGTTGTACTCTCCAGCTGCCTGATGTCTCTGTGTTCAATTCTCACTTTGATGAAAAGAATAAAGGTAACTACACAGTCATAGTCATATGGGACAGTCTCAGTCTTTTTACCTTCTGATGATTGCACTCTGAGTGGTAACTGCTGGATGGAGCCTTATTAAAGCAGTATATGCATGAAAAGGCCAGCCTTCTGTTCAAGAGAGACTGCCCAGTAGAATACAGAGGCAAGGCCTTAAGTCCTCAGCAGTAATGCAAATATTAACATTTGTAACTTACTATGACCCTTATTGGCTGAAGTCAGTGAATAACACTATAACAACTGGAATATTTAGGAAGATTCTGAGCCTTGTAATAAGTAGGTCTCCAGATTTTCAGAAATTCATACAGCACAAGGAAAAATCACAGGACTGTAATAGAAACAAGAAAAAAAGAGTATGTTAGGCAGTTTGCTTGTTTAGAAATGATACCATACATAGTCATAACTCTCTGTCTATGAGCTTCCAAACCAAAAAATAATGCAGTAGGAAGGTATACACAGCACAGCTGAACAGGTTATGAAGGGAAACATAAAAAACAAAAATCTATTATTTAAAAACTGTATAAGTCAAATCATATTGCATATATAAAGAGAGTGAATCAAAGAAAATTAAATTTACAACATGGGAAATTGAGGAGAAAATCTTGGTTGTAAGAAATATTCAGACTGAGGGAACACTGGAAAATCTCTTTTAAACTTGGTTTTGAATTGTTTATATTTCTTTGTTATTTAGGACCATTGTGTCCTAGGTTTGGCATTCATTTTTTTGTTTATAGCCTGTAAGGGTAAGATCTTTGTCACTCACTAATGTGGAATTTATAATGGCACAAGGATTGCTGATAACTGTAAACATGGTTACATCATAAACCTCCCCAGAGAACAAAATCCTCCAAGAGTGCCTTTCCCAAACAAATGACTGGTGTAAAGACCATGGACTGAAACTAAATGCCAAGTAATGTATGGTAGTATCCTTTGGCAAGCAAGACCTCTAGTGTAATTATCACACTGGCAACACTTCTGTGAAAACTGATCATGTAGGCAGGGATCTGGGAACATATGCTGACAACACACTGTCCTTTGATCACCATGTATCCACTATTGTAAGGAAGTCCTTCTTCATCGCCAAGACTATATCTAAAGATCTGATGTTTTTTCTATCCCACTCAAAATTTATATTATCAAGTCTGGTCAAATCTGACCTTGGCACTTTTTTTTTCAAGAGCTTGGATACGGGACTCTTACTCTTTCCCAACAGTTAATTCCTCTTATCCCCCAATTACCTCACATCTCGTTTGCCACTTAATAAATCAAGACATGATTCGATACTTCTGTGTTCTGTGGTTCAATAAGTGTTTTTATATTCACCTGTTCTAAGGTTTTTTTTTTTTTCTGCTAGATATTTAACATTTTTTTCTAATTCTTTCCCTTCAGTTACTGTGCATCGTCCCATTTCTTAATCTGTATCTATTTCAAAAGGATTTTTCCCTGTCTTCCCTACTTAAAAAAAAGGCTTTTAAATACTTACTAGTTATTGTAGTTGAATTCTACCCTTCTAGTAAAGTAGTTTTTTTTTTTTTTTTTATGTTTGGTGATTATTGATATGACTATTTTTTTACCATGAAAGACAAGGCATCTCCTTTGGAGATATTCTGTAATTGAAGTGTGGGGTCGGCTGGTCCACTGATGGCTTTTCTACAGTGGAGTCAGTATTCCTTGAGGCATTTGGGGTTGGATTATCTACCTCCTGGGAGGTCGCACCACTGATGAGTCAAAAGACATTGTTTTGTTGTTTTTTACATACAAGTGCAGTTCATCATAGTGCTGGTTTGTTTTGTTTTTTACATTATTTTGGTTTCGTGTACCAGCCTGGCTGCAGAGTGAGTTTTGTGGACACAGCCTGTTTTCATTTAAAGGACAATATGAAATTTAATGGTAACTCTTTGTCTAATAATTGTTCTATACAGCAGCTGCTGTTTGCGAATCATAACCCCTTACTTGCAAAAGTTAACAATATGTCATCAGTACAGCTAACAGCAAATGGCTCATGATATTTTTAGTGAACGTCTACAATAGTTAGAGAAAAAAAGTACAATTGTTTAAAAAATTGCAGTGGCAAAGACTCATTTTTTCTGCTTATTTAGAGCTAGGGATAGCTCCATGAGGACTAAGAATGTTGAAGATGCCATCTTTTGGTAATGCCTATCTGGAACTCTAGGTTAAGTGGCGAGAATTAAATCTTAAGTTAAGTGCGGATTATTTGAAGTTGATGAATGATTTTTTTCATAAGACTGAACTTAGTTTGCAAGATGATATTATTAAACTCGAGAATGAGCTGACAGAGATGCCTGTTTTTGAGAAGTCTTCTCTGTTTAATATGTTGAAACATTCAGTCAATTTTGATAAGAAATGAATGGTAGTGAAAAAAATTAAAATGCATCGAGACTTGAATGACTATAAAAATAGTAACATATTCTCATGGCCAAGGGAACGTATTTCAAAGTATCTACAAGCTATGTTCAAAAAGCTTTTGTATAAGATAAAAAGTTATATACAAGATATAAAAGTTTTTTTATGTTAACTCTCAGCCTGGTATTACTTACATAGAGACTTTAAGCTTATTTTTGTTGCTTTAGATATTAAATCTCTTTTTACTATGATTCCCTTAGAGTTTGGGATTGAAGCTGTACATGAATTTCTCTATAGGAATACGGCTCTATGTGGTAGAGAAGTTGAGACACTTTGCACTTGATTAGAGATTATTTTAAAGAATAATGTATTATGTTTCAAGAATGTATATATCATCAAATAAGTACTGCGGCCATGGGTACATCAATAGCTAATGCTTATGCAAATACTGCTGTCTCAAAATGGGACGAAGATTATGTATATAATAGTCCATCTGAATTTAATGGTAAGATTCTTTTTTTCAAATGGTTTGTTGATAACATTTTTTATTAAGGGGTGGTGAAAGTTCTTATTTATAGTGGTTTAGTTTTTTTTTAATCATGCTACCTGTTTTTTAAGGTTTTCTGCTACATTTTCTTTAGAGAAAATTAATTATTTGGATGTTAGTTTAACCACAAATGAATGTAATCAGGCCACTACATCCATTTTTCAGGAATGATGTACATAAGAATAGATATACCCATAGGAATATTATGCATGCCCCACATATGTTTAAGGGTATTGCTAAGAGCCAGTTCCTAAGAGCAAGTAGATTAATTACTAATGATAACATAAGCAATGATGAGTTGGATAAGATGAAGGAAAAGTGTAAAAATGAGGCTATGAAAGTAATATATTACAAGACATAAAGAATGAGATTTTGAGGAAAAGGGGCTCTGATGCACAAGCATTTATTATAAATGATTATACTTCTGCATCCAGTGGTAGTGATGAGACCAGATAGTGTTATATCTGTTATACTATTATGTATAGTAGGAGATTCGTGGACATTAAAAATGTTTTAATGGGAAATTGGAGTATACTTGCAGCTATGCCTGAGCTAACTAATATAGTGAGTGAAAAACCCTGCTTTGTTTATAGAAGATGTTCCAACTTAAAAAGGAGAGATTGTGTTATAAGGATAGCCCTTCTGGTCCTACTGTCCAAGTGTCCAAATTTGGAACATTTCCATGCCTTAACTGCAAATGCTGCACTGGTATTATTTAAAACAATGAGTTGGAACACCCCATAGCTAATAGGAATTTTATCTTTAAAAGCCATGCCACGTGCAATACACCTAACAGTTTATTTAGCTAATTGTGCTAAATGTTCTGATTTTTATGTTGGTAAAAATACAAGAAAATTGAAAGAAAGAATTGCAGAACATAAATCAGAAATATGGAGAAAAGTTACCAGCAAAGCACTTGCTAAACACATAATTGATAAAGATGTAACCCATAGATTTTTGTTTAGAGTTATAGATGTACGATATAGAAATATAAGAGGTGATGACTTAAATAACTTTCTTGAGTTATGTGAATATGAATGGACAGTACATTTAAATGCGAACCGGTTCCTGGTCTTAGTACATCTGTTAGTATTAAACCTGTTTTGAAAAAGAAACAAATGCTGTTGAAATAAGGTATTATGCTATAAACAAAAAAAAGAGCACTGGATAGCCGTTTCCATCATGAATGCAGTTTATTAAAGCACAGCAAACCACAGCAAGCCACAGCACAAGAAACAGGATTAACACTGGCACACAACCAGTTTGTTTTCGTCACACCAACACACAACCAGTTCGTTTTCATCACACCAACACACAACCAGTTTGTTTTCATCACACCAACACTCAACCAGTTTGTTTTCGTAACACCACTTCATCAGCTGACGAAGTGGTGTGACGAAAATTAACTGTTTGTGTGCCAGCGTTAGTCCTGTTTCTTGTGCTGTGGTTTGCTGTGCTTTAATAAACTGCATTTGTGGTGGAAATGGTTTTCCAGTGCTCTTTTTTTTGTTTATTGGTCTTGGACTGAGCACTTTTCCTCTTGAACTTGTTTTAAGGTATTGTGCTATATTTTGAGCATTATTCTATAGGATTGTTAAGTTTGCTAGTTTTTAGAAGAAAATCTTTATAAATTATTTGTGCTGTGGGATTTGTATATATATTTTTCTTTAAGATGATTGTTTCTTAATTGTTTGGGAAATTTGATTGGGCTGTGTCATAATGATAAACAAAAAACATGGACGGTGGCAAATATGCTGTCACACAAATATTTGCCACCGTCCGTGTTTTTTGTCTTACAGTTGGTTTGCCAGTTTGCGTTTCTTGTGTCATAATGATGTCTCGTATTTAAATGTCAAGATAGTTTGTGATTTTACCTGAACACACTGTAGAAAGGTTATCGCCTGAAAGCTTTGTGGACGTTTAATAAACTGGAGTTGTTTCTTCTCCCCTCATGTCCGCTTTGTGGAGTTTGTATATTTTATTGTGTGCATCTTGCCACACATGATGTGCATGCTGTAGTCTATCTGTGCAATGAATTTGCCAAATATTTATTACATAAATAACTGTTGGCCTTGCCTTCCTCATCTGTCGACATTAAGAGCTGAGCAAATGCAGTTCTTTGCTTAACGAAAACCATAGAAAAATGTAATGCAGTATGCCTTCCTTTGTACAAATAGTCTCAGTGGTGATGAATGGTCATCAGTACTCTGGAAAGAATTAAGTAGGGAAAATACATCTGTTGCCTAGCTTTCTATGTGGCACAGGGTGTAAGAGCAGTGAGCTTTTGGTCAGAGTACAGGTGAGCCAGCGATGAAATGTAGATGATTCTCTCTCTCTCTCTTTTTTTTTTTTTTTACAAAAGGTGTCAGAATGTCATTAGCTAAGAAAATGTGATTAGGACTGCAAATGTAACTATCAATGACTACACTAAAGTATGTTTCTTCCTCAAATTGTATCAGTAATGCCTACCTTAACACACGTGTACAACTAGTAGCTGTTTTGCAGGCTTCACTGCAAATCGCAGTTTAATTGTGTGTACAGTTTGCTACAAAAGACAAGGGTGATACATCTCTTGAAATGATTAGTATGACTCAGCAGATACACTAATTAATTGTTTAGGGATGGATATCCTAAAAAGTGCATGCAGTAAGTTTCTTCACAGTAAGGATAGTTTCTACATCATATTAGATGAACATTTTATCCATCATCTGACTAAAGATGCTACAGTATACTCTGATGAGACAGAACAGGTGATAACAGATACAGGACTATAGAGGACACAGGAGGTATTGTCCTGGCACATTCATGAACATCCAAATGATGTGTCTTCTCAATCAGAATATGTCCTGCCTTGTTCATAGGTTCATAGGTTCATAGGTTGGTACTAGGCTATCAGCCCTAGGGCCTATACAAGCCTAGCCATAACAATTCCCTGGCTATTTTTTCCCACACTATTTACTTCCCTGGACCCCTGTCTAGCAGGGCGACTGACGTGATCCCCAGGGTGAATTTCCTTTCTCCCATCCAATTGTCAAGGTTCCTTTTGAAGAGGACCAAAGAGGCACTCAGCTTGACATGTATGTGCAATCTATTCCAGAGTCTAGGGAGTCTCTGGGTCAGGAACCTATCCCTCCAGCATGTTTTGTTTATTGTGATGACAAGGTTTAGATCCCTGGAGCATGTGGCTCTGAGGGATTGGGATTTCTTTAAGTGTAGCATGTCCAACAGCTCTGGGTTTGACATGGCCTTGTATGTTAAGCAGAGATCGCCTCTGAGTAGACGATATGCGACAGAGTATAGCTGGAATTTTTTAAGGCAGTCAGCGTAGGGCATCTGCTTTAGGCCTGTGATTCTTTTAGTGAGGTATTTCTGCGGCTTTCCAGTTGTTGCAGATGTCTTGAGAGGTACATACCAAACGGGGCATTGTATTATATAATGGGTCTAATGACAGATGAGTACAGTGGGACAATGACCTCCTTTTTCCTGGATGAAAAGCCCTAAGCGATGAGGTGTGCCACATAGAAGGATTTCCTGACTGTTGTGGCGATGTGGTTATCGAAGGTGAGACCACTGTCCACATGTGTCCTTAAGTCTCTTATCACACTTTCGGTGTTTAGTGTACTGCCACCTATATGGTAATTCATGGATACATGTTTTTTCCCAAAGGGAATAACTATACATTTCTTGGCATTGAGCTTGAGTGCATGGCTCTGGCACCAAGCATCTGTTTCTGTAAGGCCCTTTTGTAAAGTATCCACATCATTTGGGGATTCAATAATGGCTCCCAGTTTGCAGTCATCTGCAAACTTTGTTATCCAGAGTCCCTTAGTGTTGGCCTGTACTTCAGAGAAGTAGATGCCAAACAAGAGCGGTCCCAGGACTGAACCCTGAGGTACTCCACATGTCATTTGTCTGGAGCTAGATTTGGAGTCGGCTAATTATACAGTGTGGGTTCTATCAGTAAGCCAGTTAGCAACCCATTGGGTGACGTAGGAATTAATGCCCAGCTTAGCAAGTTTATCTATGTTTCCAGAGTGGGAGATGGTGTCAAAGGCCTTGTCAAGGTCTAGATAGGCTGTGTGGACCACCTTACCCTTGTGCATGGCTCTGGAGACTGATTCGAAGAAGTCAATCAGGTTCAGGAGACAAGATCAGCCCTTCACGAACCCAAACTGGGTGGGGGTCCAGTGTTTGAAGGTCGCCAATGTCTTTGTTTTTAAGTTCCATGATAATATGCTCTATGGCCTTGCAGATAAGGCTTGTCAGACTGATGGGACAGTAGTTTCCGGGATCCAAGGTGGATCCCCCCTTGTGGAGTGGATAACTGTAGCTCTGTGCCACTCATTGGGCACGAAACCTGAGGTAAGGCTATGATTAAACATGACACTTAGGTGAGGTGCAAGTTCATATTGTAGTTCATGCAGTACACAGCCCGGGATGTCATCTGGTCCCATGGATGCTGTATTCTTAGCTTTGGAGAGTGCATTTTTTACCTGTGTGGCCGTTATTACCAGAATTTGTCAATCTTCCGGTATTGAGATGGGCCATTTAGGGGGTGATAGGGGGGTGAAGTTGGCACTGAGTCGATCTGCCAGGATATTGGCAATATCCTTGGGATCAGTATATTTAATGCCATTCTGTTTTAGCTCAGAGCAGATCTGAGCATTGCCATTTAGATTCTTGACATAGTTATAGAATGCCTTGTGGTTGTCTTTGGAATCTTTGGCAATTTTATTTTCGTAACTAGCTTTGGAGGATTTTATGAGGGATCTCAGTTTCTTACTGAGGCTGGTAAGGAAGTTTTTTGTAGAATGAGATAAGGATAGAGGAGATACAGAGTGACAATAATTAATATATCCGTATACATCGGTTTGAAGAAGATGTGGGACATCTGAAATAAAATGGTGCCATGTGGGAATTGATTTTTGACACCCATAAAAAAATATGGCCCACCTTACACTTTATTTGATAGGCAGAAATATCATGTAGGGGTAGACAGATGGAGAGTTAACAGATACACAGGAAAGAGACCTATAAAAACCATCCTAAACAGCATCCCCCATTGCTAGGTTATAAGCCTTGACAAGATGTAGACATACATTTATACATTTGAAGATCACCTGATCATGGCACTATGGAAATCCTACATCACATTTTTGAATGTGGCACACTACAGGAGCACGGATAACCTATTGAATCAAGGTAATGTGTTGATATTATCCATCAGTAGAGTCATGACAAAATGTAGAAACTGAGATGAGCTTTACATCCATCAGCCTTATAGATGCCCACATATAAAGAGGGGTGGGAGTGTAGGGGTGAATACAGGAGAGATGGACATACACATAATAATGTTTGGTGTAATGGAACATTCATGGACATTTTTGGTGTGCTCTCATTATGAACCTGCTGTTTCTGTATCATGAAGTGACTGATATAGGGATAAAGAAGGTTTAGGAGAGGGACAACAGGTTTATGACAAGCAAAACAAGGTTGGATAAGTATATCATAGTTGCAGGGATAGATGTCATTTCAAATACTCTTTTTTGTACAGTATTCAATATATCTCCATGATAACTCATAGCTGTGGTAAATATTAAAATGTGTGTGATTGAACATGTCAAAGACATATAATATCACTCAAAGAAATGTTGTGAGATGCATCTGAAATTGAACCCTTGATGTTATGAGTAACAAAATCTTCAGTCAAGTGATTTATGTCAACACTCCATATAGGAATTTGCACATCCAACAGTTTAAAGAGCTGTCAGAGTAACTGTTTTAAATTACTGCCTTTACTCTGTTTTAACTTTGTATTAAAAAACCCAGTAAGTTTAAGCAGCATTGTACAGAGTTAAGCAGACTAGTGTAACCAATAGGAAAAACTCTCCAGGTTTTACCATAGGATGTGAACAGCCATTCACCATGGCTCAGCACTGGTGTACAATGCCAAACTCCGCACAAATGCAAAGGACAAAAACTGAAAGGTTTTTTGGGTTGTTTCTGGACATGTGTGTTGTGTGTTGTGTGTTGTGTCTGATTCTATTTTTTTACTATATTAAATGTATGAAAATGGGGTTGATAGGAGAGCGGTGAAATAGGGTGACAAGCAGAGGGAAGAACAAAGGGGAAGCAATACAGGAATTTGTTGGAGGGAATTAGGAAAGAACCATAGATATGCACTTCTTTGACACAGTAATGTGCAAATGTAAACACAATTTGATGAATTTGGACTGTCATCACAACACGGCTGAATAACAACAATGGAAGGAATGTGAAGATCAGGTAGGTTGGGTAGGTGAGAAAGCAGGTGCATAGCAGATAAACTAGACATACAAGACAGACACAGGGATGGTGTTGCACACAAAAAGGTTGGGTGCCACCATGATTGGGGACAAGCACATGCCAGTCAAGCATAAGAACAATGAGACTCTAGCCCTCACCCTCAGAACTGTCATCACTGTCCCCTTCCGTGGTTGCTTATCAGACTGCTTGATGTCGGGGTGTCTTTCTATTTTAATGAGTAACTTCTCCAGTTGGCTGATATGGGCACCAAGGCCAGTCTCTATTAAATCATTCACCATCCCTGGCTGCTCCTGATGAATAAGATAATCACTGCCTTCACCAGTACTTCCAGAGGGTACCACTGTACCACCAGCCGGAGCTATGCTATCTGATGAGGATGGACCAGGGAAGATAGGGTGTTGTGTCCCATAGGTGCTGGGTGTTGGTGCAGCAGCTGATGGAGGGATGGCAGGATGAGCTGCAGTGGCTAGACCACCTCCCTGTGCTAAAATGCATTTGGTTTGTTGGCAGAAATGTACACCATCAGAAAGGTGTGATTCCTCGTAACAAAAAAACAAAAAAAAAACCAAAGGGAGAGAGAGATAGATAAAGGGTGGGTGAGACAAAAAGGAAAAGAAATGATTAAAACCATGATGTGACATATATGCTTTATTACAATAAATATCCTTTTATTATTATATTAGCTGTAGAGCTTTCACAATCCTAAGAATAGCTGACTTGTTACAAGTAATCCATGGAATATTCACATATTCCATATTTTCTTTAAAGATGTGACAGACACTTAATAATATGGCATTTGCAACATTTCAAATTTAAAAATGATATGTGTTGAATGTGACTCTAGAGGTTTCTTGTGGGAACTGAACCCACTTAATGTGAATACACTATTACACTTACGTAATATAATGACCAAGAGCTACAGAAGAAAGCAAGCATGCTTGCTGTTACAGTTAAGATATGCATGTTGAAGTTAACACTGATCGATGGAATCACAATATTTACTACAATCAGGATTATTTGTGCTGCAAACCTACCCCTTACCTCTCTTAGTCATGCTAGACTCTCAGTATGTGTCTCCCTGTTTGCTGTGATTTCCTCTGCAACTGTAAAATAAAGAATAAGAGAAAAAGGGACTTAAAAGCATTATGCACACCACTGTTGTCTACTTACACCACTGCATATCATTTCAAATTGTGTAATCTGTATACTTATGCAGCTAGGGAATGTTAGCAGTTCAAATGTCATCCAGCCACTGGTCAGATTGTGGCTGCTTGAATCTCTTAATGTCACTGCTCTCCAATGTGCGGCGTACTAGTCGCACTAGAGACGGCCTTAGCTAGCCTTGTACTGAGACCCAGTATAGTCATTCTGCAGCAGTCTACAGCTGTAGTGCTTCACAAGAAGTGCAAAGATTTTTGACCCATCCACACTCCATCTTTGTGCTCTGAAGTTGGCACCCTCCTTCCCATCTCCGACCATGTCTGCAAAAGTTCTCCAACAACAGTTGTAATGGTTTCATGGCAAATTATGATATCAAATTTTTTGACCAGTCTGGAAACACGCAGAACCATGCCAACTGCATCTGCATGATGGTAAGCAAAGAAAAAACATTGCCAATAAGGAAGGGAGTTTATGAAGAGGCAATGATGATCTGAAACTTGGCAGTGATCTTTGGAATGTGTGATGCTACACCTGGTCTCACTTTGTCCAATGGTTAACAATGAAATCTAAATGACTTGGCTTTTAAGCCGTGACTTTGGAGGGATCAGTGAGATGTCTTGGCATGTATTTTGTGGGGACTTACACACTGTTGAAAGTAATTTGCACAATGTGAGATTAAACCTATGTAAAAGGGAACACATACACACATTTTAACATAGGTGATTATTCTTCATTGTCACAGAAGAAGTGTTTGTCAAGTGTGGTCATTACTGATATACAAAAAAAGTGACTGGTGCTATACATCAATTACACCTCTGTGTGTGTGACATTAAAAGGTCCTGGCTTATGCATTCTCAAGTGTGACACAGGACTGATGTCTGACAAAATACTAGAAATGGATAGATTTGCATGACTTTAGTATGAGAGTTTGGAGTTATAATACATACCTCACAATACATGCTGTTTTACATTTATACTGGGGGTGTAGATGATTGTTAAATTATCGTGGCCATCAGAGACTTGCAACTTTGTTTTTATTACATAGTCATCATTGTCATGCTAAACCAGTTACACATATAAAACCCATGAAACCTACAAAAGTATGTATATGCAAGCAGTAATGATACCTTTCTGTCAATCAGTGAGCTATACATAGTTAGGGTTATGCTGTATTTGAACACTGAATCACTTGCGTTCTGATTATGAACTCAATGCACTTACACCTGGTGCCACAGGGAAAGCAAGGCTGCAACTGTATTTTCCACACTCAGTAGTGTCCAGTGTCTGATGGACATGCATCACCAGTGAGCATGTTTTTATAGAGCAAGGCTAACCAAATTAAATGGTTTACAGTTTCCTTAAGTGGTGCACCATGTTTGCATACAGTTAGGCAATGCACACACAGAAAACAATAGCAAACACATATTGGTTATATAAGTACTCATTATGACCCCCTCAGTAAAAGTATTTACTATGTAACTCAAACCCTGCTTTACCTATGTTCACTCTTTTTGTAGGTCACCAATTTTACACCTTGTGGCATAGAGACAGTCATCTAACAGGTGGAATTAATGCAGTCATTACCACCCATGGTGCTGACCGCTGCTAAATGCTGCCAAGCATGCTGGTGCTCTCTAAGTTGACTGACATTAATTTTTTCAGTTTTTTCTTAAGCAGTGAACCATGTTTGTGCTCTGCCACTTGCCATGTACACGGTAATGGGAATATATATATATATATATATATATATATATATATATCTGAAACAAACAAAAAACAAAATAAAAAAAAGTTAAAAAATGGGAGACCATTAAGTTAAACAGCTGTGGATTTGAACCATCAGACTGTTGCACTTACACAACACAGTTGTAGTGGGTTATCTCTGTTTGCCAAAGACATGGCTTTGCACTACCAATCAAATCATATGCATGCAAGCATTCATATCCAGTACTAAACAGTTCATACAGTTGGACATTCTTAGTTGATTGTAAATGTGTAGATAGCATGGAATGAGTGATCACACAATATTTATAAATATGTTTGCAAAACTGCATCTCTGCCTTCTCTGTATATTCTGGAAATCATTCCCTTATCTCTGCTTTACTATTAGACATGCCATCTCTAGTGCATGTTCTCTCATTTTTCTTTCAAGGTGTGATACAAATACATGACAGGGGATAAAGATTTTCAACAAAGTCAGGAAACGGTGCTGTTATTCCAAGGAAATATGCATGTGGAGTATTTAGTTTTGTTTAAACATACACTACAGTTAGTTCCACACTTTGAATGTATATCCTCACTGACGCAACCAGTGTTTTTGTGCATTACTGCATTTTCTTCAGTCAGAGTAATCATGCATGGCTGCAAGCCATTGGCACCTAACAATGGTATAGAGGATGCACTACATTTACATATGCTACTCAAAGTCAGAAGTTTGGTATTCAGCAATTCTAATGAGATCACACTTCATTTGCATCTTCAGAGTGCTCAGAGGGCTGAATCTGCACTGAAAAATAACTATGTAGCTAGGAAACTTGAAGGGGTGGAGACTATTTCCAGTTATGCATTTTAATTCACTTGTGAGAGTTTAGGGTTAAGTACAATTTTTGGACTAATTTTCCGTAAAGGGTATTTCAGTTACATGGGCCAGGTTATTTGGTAAACTACATAAGTATATATTAGACATGTTAGTCATGTCAGACATTGATGGCATTGCTGGACAACTTGCAGACATTCTACTTACCTAAATTTACAAGTACCAGTTATGCAGGTATATGCCATTCATTCATGTTCCAACACATTTACTTTTCTAGTACAGGCTCCAAACATACATTGACTGTCCTTTTACAAATGTTGTCATTCAGGGATGACTCTGTCTGATTCTAGCAGTACAGAGCCATTACATGGGGAAGTAAAGATTGTCAGCATTTACTATAATCAACTTTACTCTATGTATATGCACAATATGAAAGGTGTACCCTTTATGAGGTCAGCATTTGGACTAAGCATTGCTTCTTGGCCAGGATAAGGGCACATTCTGCACACCTTTGTCTACCTACACCCACAGAAGCTGGAGTGTCCTACTCTGATTCATCACCTAAATGTGGATGCGGTGACCCTGCCAGTGGTGATGGAATGTGTGTTACTACCCCTTGGTGTTCCTGCTGCAGCTGTTTCCACAAAATAATATTGTGTAGGGTAGCACAGACTGCAATAATTTCAGCACAAGTACTGTGATCACTCTTCAGTGTCCCACTTAATGTACTTGGGAAATGAAACTGTGACTATAACATTCCAAACATACTCTATGATGTTTCTTGTTTGAGTGAGCTTTGATCTAAATGTGGCTTATAGTCTATGACACCGAAGACTTTAGGAAAGTATGCTACAAGGTAGAACTCCTGCATAGTTCTAGCTCTTTCCTCAGGGGAAGGAGGGAAATATATATAGTCACTGGCATGCTGAAGCACAGCATTCAGTAACTGTTGTAGGATATTGGATGCTGATGCCTGTGACATACCCAAAATGTCACTTGTGGGTCAATGAAAGATTCCTATAGCTAATATTCTAAGTGCTACACATACTTTGGTCCCAATTGGTATGGGTTTCCATCTGTTTGCCCTTGTTTTCAGGTGAGGATGACTTAGGTCACAGAGTTCCTGGGGTATATCTCTATCCATCCTATAGCACTTTACTTTTCCATTTCATACAGACCATGACAATTTAAAAGTTGTATAAGTACCCTTCTCATCCTTGTCTGAGGTCTATCAGCAGTGGCACAAACTTGAGCCTGTTGCACATATACATGCAGAAGGGCAGCGGCAGCCCCTAACATTCTTTCTCTCCAGTTTACTTTCTGTGATTGTATTCCAATAAGTTTTGGAATACAATGCAAAAAGCTACACTAAGTATTTACTTTTGCTTTCTAGCCTGTTGAACAGCTCCGCCATCTTGGACTGATTGATTAGCATACAATGCAGCTGATTATGCACTAATTAGCATGCCATGATGTTTAACGGATTTGCATGGCTCTACACATCGTGTAGTGCTGCTTACTGAATACAAATCAGTATGCTCTCATATGCACATCACTCCTTGATGTGAACATGGTTTCAGGGAGCCATGTAAGGCTTATTAAATCCTGTTCAATGTCTGTAACAGCCTACTTAAGTGCATCTATTCAATAAACAGAATCAATATGAAGATAAAAAGGCACAGTATCATAAGTTTCACTCTTATTTCCAACTTTTACAAACAGAAGATAACCAGGTAGTTAACATGTAGGTAGTTTTATGACCTATAATTGTAGCATATATATTGTCCTGGATGACACATAATACCCTAATCTTTGACAAATGTCAAACAGTTGGCACATACTAAACTTACCTATCCAGGAAAAACAGATGCACATGAATGTCCCAATTCGCAGCACAAATGTTGAGTTCATGTGCCAATTTTCAAACTTAGTCTAATACTTCACATTGCAAGTAAAGACATACGAATGCCTCAGTCTCCCTGAACTAGATCTAGTCAGATCTGCATGCTTATCTTATTGTGTTTTAAATGAGCTAGAGGCAAAACTAGGAAATTATCCTGGATATGGTTCCATTTCCTTGCATAACATTCAGTGTAAATTTTATCAATATCTGCCATTGTTTGCCTCTGAAATTCTAGGAAACTGTCCACAGTTATGTATATATTTACTGATGTCTACAGGATGAAAGTGTAGTAAGTTTTAAAAAAATTTATTCCATAGCAATGCAGGTTCATTAAAATCCATTCTCTGATATCTTATTTGCATTGTATTATGCCTTAACCCAAAATATACATCCTATAAAAGACTTGCATATAGATTTAGAAAACAACATAATCAGATTATATTTTAGTGAGGGACTTCATCAGTGGTATAGGTCCCCATCCATAGTCTTTCAGTAAGCATCTAAAAGAATGCAAGCATTTGTATAAATGTTCCTTTCTGTAAATCTGATTATCCTACATTAGGTAATACTGGCTCCTCTAGTTTGTCCAATGTTCCCCTCCCCCCTTCAGCATGGGAATCAGAAATGCCTAACCTTTTTTTTTTGCAAAGACTACTCTCCAATTCATGATTATTCAGCTGCTGTCAATTCCTCAATAACACTATGGATCCTTATAGTTAGATAATGACACAGAGTCACTATTTACTGAATCAACAAATTTCTCCTGGTGTCCTGACCAATCTGACCAATAGTCAGTGTAAACAGCACATTTTGTATTCCAATAAAGCAGGCCACATCTATAGTGGGATCCACTGATTATTGTAAATAAAACAAAAGAACAAGTAACCTGCTATACTTCTGTAAGTGCCAATCATTTTATTTCCAGATAAATAAAGTGACAGCCAAATGTGTGTAAACCACACCAATGTATACAACTGAACATTTAATTTAAATGTGCCCACTCTACACAATTAATGTCCTCAAGTTAGCCAAGGACTATAAATAAAAACTGAATAATGGCAACTATTTGCACAAAGAGCATTTAATTCTCTACCCAGCTCAGTGACGTCTCATACTTAGAAAAGTACACTGTAGAACTTCTGACAATAGAGCTTTGCCTGCTGCATGCAGAGTGAGAATTGTAGACATGGAATACGAAACCCAATTTTTTTTGTTCCCTCATGCCTACTGACCATATTGGCACGTTGTGGGTGAAATATGGGTCTGTTGGTTTTGTAGATCACCATTTGAGCAGATTAATGCTTGTAGGTTACCTTTCTGCTGTGGGTACATTATCAGAAGATGCAGACAGTGACTGTACCCTCACCCTTCTCTAGTCCCCAGGACAGACATACAGTCATCAACTCTTCCTTCTTTTCTTCCATAAATGGCTCCTCGGCCATCCAGAATGCTACTTAAACACACGTCAGCTGCATTGCAGTCAGGGTTTCATTAACATATGCAAAGGAGACCTCTCCCATGACAGGAGAAAATTAATTATCTTCCCTTCTGTGTCTAACATAAGTGGAGACTGCACATTTCCTCCATCCATTCTGTCATTGCCAGATAAAAACCTGCATTTGCCTGATAAGTCCAATGAAACATCATTAACAATGTTCAGCATTAGATCACTGTTGCAGTAGCCTGAACTGTTTGGGCTTTACTCTGTCAAGAACATGACCAACAGGCCAGGTTATGAAAGCAAAATGGTGCCATCAATGTGCTCTTAAAGCCAAAAGTGTGAGTAGAGGTCCATATAAAAAGCAACTAGAGTGCCAAAAGTATTATTGCTTTTGTGATGCCAAAGCATGCAACTTCAAAAGGTTTTATGGAACTGAGTCATAGTTGTATAGTAGGCTAAAGACCACTGAGGCCCTTAAAAGCCTATCCATGCAACCTAAATGTGAACCACAAATGTGATTTGTAAAGGGGATGATTTACTGACTGCCACTATCCATCACAGGCATAGACAACAGACCAGGAGTGAATGTCCAATTATCCATCCATTGGTTCAAGCTGTGCTTAAATATGTTTAGAGAGGAACTCTGGTTCACATGGAATGGGAGCCTGTTCTAGAGAGTGAGAATTCTCTGAAAAACATATCTGTCTCTCCAACGTGTCCTATTTATGTTGCAAGCAAAATTTAGGTCTTCTGATCTAGTAGTTCTATTGCTGTTTGTTTTGTGGAAATGTAAAATGTTAATTAAAATGGTGACATGGGATGGATGGTCAGCAATCCTTCAAGGCCTGGCAAAGTCCTCCAATGTGGAAGACCTTCCATTACTTTTTTTTTTTTTTTTGAGGAAAACTAGTGTTTTTTTTTTGTTTTCTGTGAAATTATATTTATGCTAGAAAATCTAATTTATTTGGACTGTCTTTCTGTACTAGCGGAGTTTATTACTGTTAATTCTTATGGAAACACATTGTTTTTAAATCATTTTTTTAACTTTTTATGATATTCCAATATAGAATTTATGCTTTAGGAAAAGTACCTGGAGCTTTAAGGTACTGTCATGGTAGTTCTTACCCCCAAATCGCCTTTCTATCCGACACTCCAATAACTGACTCTTACAGGATTTGCTAACTTTCTTTTAGGTATCCTTTGCAGCTGGAGTTATTGGTCCCCTCAGTTCTTTCTTCCCCAGAGTCTTTAGGTGTCAAGCCAGCTCCATTCTTTCATCAGCCCCTAAAAGGAAACTCTTCATTGGCCAGATTTTTCTGCTGTTACTTCTAAAACCACTAAAGACCGAGGGAAAGAAATGTCCTCTGCATCGGTAATGTTGCTATCCATGGTCTTGAAAGAGAAAACAGAAGTAATCCAGGCTCAAATGAAGTATGGTATCCCATCTGTGACCCAGATGGTGACAGGACTAACAGTAAACAGAGTATAAAGGATTAGTGCAGATAAAATCACTTTAGCAAGCAGATCTAGGAGACTCTCTCTGATGCCCTCCCTGTGGGAGGAATAAAGACACCTTGTTGAAGTTGCCAGTAGTTTATTTAGTTAAACAGGGAAATGTTCTTGAACTAATACATTACATTCAACAGGTCAGTTATTTAAAAACAGTTACAAACAATAGTGAGAGCTTCCATGAGATCTGATTGGAGGAAAATATGGGAGATGAAAAATAAGGATCCAATCCCAAAGCATAGAGATTAGTCTCTTATTTGAATATTCATGAAAGACGTGAGGGTTTACCAGCTCAGCAGCCTGTGGAACCTCATTCTTAGTTAAATGGTTTTATTTATTTTTTGTTTTAATTTTAACTATTGACAAATAAAACATGACAGCACACTATTAGCTACAACTATATTTGTAGAACTATATTTGAGAAAACCGTTTTGCTAAGCTTCATCAGGTTTATCTAATAGAATGGTTTCCACTTTGATAATTGAAAATGCCTGTTTTTACCAGGCTATTACCAGACTTTATTAGTCTGTTTTGTAACACATATAAAATGAGAGGTTGTGTCTGCATCAGTGGGGCTCATGTTCCTTGAATCCAAGAGTGAAAGCTTTATTACAAAACTTTTTCCAGTCTATTATATGTAAAATGAAAGGCTCTGCCCACTTTTATGGAGATCATTATCTTCTGATATATAATATGAATATATAATAATATAATAATACAGTGCCTGCTTATAGGAGGCTCATATACATGATTAATGTAACCAGCCCACATCCTTCTTCCTCTTGATAAAGACAGACCCTTTTTATCTGTAGGGGAGGTAGTCAATTAAAGCTACACTAGGTGATTCCTATTTTTGAATGGTACATGCATCCAGAGAAATAGCATACGGTGGAAAACAAGTCACAGTGCTCAATTTTTACAGAGTTCATGGATGTGCACAAGTAGGATGAAAAAAGTAAAACATAAGTAAAGATTGAGACCCCAGAACCTTTTGTGTGGGCTTACTGTGGCCATGGTATAAAAATTCACCAAGTGGTGAACTGCAGAGTATACATACACTTTTAGTAAACTTAAGAATCTCAGATCTTCTTTGAGTATAAGCAAATTGTGCTTATGGTGTCAAGAATATAACAGTGTGGAGTGGTGCCGCGGAACAACAATTTTTATTTTACTGCAGATTATAGAAATTTTGTTAAATGCAGGCACACAGGCTACATTATCTATACCTGTTTCCTGTGGGTAGATGCAGTGAGAGGTGGAATGCTGTTTATCCCATCATGGTTTTACATTATTCCAGTCTAAGTTCTTCTTCACTGTCAAAATTCTTCTTGAATCTAGGATTTACTGAGGGCTCTACTATTCACATTCTTCCTCTCCTCTGGTTCCAGGTGGTATAGTTAGTGCAAAAAAAAAGGGATAGATAGCTCTGAGCCTGGCTAGATAAAGGGCTGGAAACTGGGAGGAATTGCATTTAGAAGGGTAGTTAAGGAATCTCCTGAGAGGAGGGGGTGGTGCCATGAGGCCCAGGGTGGAATTAGATGATGTAATCAGTTTGGGATTGGGCTGTCAGTCAAACTAGGAGGCTAGAGTTTGGTCACCTTTTTTCAATCTTAACACCGAAGTCCCAAATCAATAGTAGAAAAAAAAAAAACATTCCAAATAACTGAAAGTTGCTGTTAAGTTTGTGCACATCATGAGGTAAAAAAACACATTCAAACTCATGCCAGCTACTTACAGATTTGTACACATCTAGAGATCACACATACACCAAAAATAACTAACTAACTAACAAACTAACTAACTAAATAAATAATAATAATAAAATTATAATGTGGCTTGTTTTCCATGTCACTAGTTCACCAGATAAACCATGTTAATGTAGATACAGTGATTTACAAATGTAATTACTTGACTGCCTTTTTCATATCAACAGCAGCAATTGGGATTAATTAACAGTTTATGTTCATATCCTGGGTGAGGTGATTTAACTGTATAATTTATGGTTTAGTTTCCTGAGTGCAAGCACAATTATAATGGAAATGCCTGCATTTAGACAATGGTGGTGGTGGGTGTTAATACTAATCTCCCAGTTTAACTCCATTTTTTCTAGGATTGCATTTTCATTTCCTTCAAGTGCACACATAGTGAGCTTCTTCAGGATGTGGAAGTAGAAACCTCCATGGTCTAGGACATCATGGCAGTGCTTTGTTAATTGGTTTGTGAGGATCTGGAGCCTGATGTCAGACAGGTGGTCTGCTAACTTGATTTTGAATTTGTTCACAGTTTTCCCTTTGGCAGCCTATTCCAAAGACACAGCAATCCCTGTGAGACAAATCTATCCCTCCAGCTTGTCCTATTTAAGTTGTAGGTCATTTTTAGATCCCTGGTGTGAAGGCTGCCAGCATAGCTAGCTAGAATTTTGTAAATAATTATGTGTCACTGTAAATATTAATATGATCCACAGGCTTGCCTAACAAAGGTAAGAAAATTGTGTTATGTTCTGAGTTTCAAAAATGTAACCATAGTGCACCCTGCTGGAAGAAAGATGATAAGTAAAGCATTTTATGACTGTTTGATCTCAAGCTCGAAGACAAGATGTCTGGGCTAGAAATTCTTTCTATTGTTACTAGGTCTTATATGTAAAGTGTCTTTTATTGCTATGGCTTCCTGGCAGGTGCATATCAAAAGAGAAATGTTAAATTTTAAGTTCTGTGAACCTTGGAAACTTAATCAGAGAAGAGACAAGAATGACATAACCTGAAATAACTCAGCAGTAATGTGTATATACATTTAACAGTATCTCAGAGAGAACGATTTTAGCATTTTGTATCTTGTCTTGGATCTAGTAAGAACATCCACTCACTAGCACTTGCTGGCTCTGTATGTAAGTAATATTTAGAACTGTGATTTCTCTTATTAGAGATAGAAATGTAGCCGGATTAGTTTAGCTGTTTTCCATATTAATGGGAGATTATCCTACAATATTGTTTTAAAGTATCTTCCTGTAATTTCTGAACTCCCTATTATCACTGTGGAATTGATGAGTATTGTCTTGTGGTTTTATTATTTATTCTTAAATAATTTTAAACCTTTCAACTGTGGCTGTTTTGTGTAGAGATAATTTAAGCCTTTAAGAGTAATTGCATGCATTTGGTGATACTGTACTAAGCCACTCTAGACTAGTCTTAAACGTTTGATCACACTTACTATTTGGATAACAGTAATATTACACACTGTAATTAGTCACCCTTTGGGATGGGCCTTTTTGTAGCTGATAAGTAGTGGTTCTGGTGGCAGTGGATTACTACCTTATAGTCTCAGCAGAAGGAGCATAGCTAGTGAATCTATGCCAGCCTTCCCCAGGAGTGCCTGTATGTTTGTATATAAATAATATCTCAAAGTGTGTGTGTGTGAGTTACCTGGGCAGGGATACAAAGCACTGGTTGGAGTGCTGGGATGACTTGGCTAAGAACCCTGGCTATAAACTCCAATCTATAGCTGTGCCAGTGGGGAGTCTTATTGGGGATATGGAGAGAAAGGGAGAAACCAGCCCTAGACTGACTGTGAACTCTGTGTTCTCTTAAGGGAAATTGTACTTTATTGTGTGTGCATTTGTTTTCCTTCCAATATGGACGCCCCTCACTGGTGCTAGTGGTGAAGATTGAGCCTCCTTGATTACCGGGCCAGTGCATGGATCTCACATATTAATTGGAAGTGGTGGGATATCTACATCAGATATTGACTGGTTGATAGTGGTGAGTTAGCCACATCACATATTAATTGGCTTGTAATGGTATGGACACTGAATTCTTGTAGCTTGTGTACAGCGATCACTGAAAATGTTTTTGTACACTAAATCAGCTGCACAGTGAACATTCAGAGTTCAGTTCACAATTGTTTTATTTCTTTTGTTAGCTTAGTTAGTCAAGGAGAGCAGGCAAGCATGTCAGCAGATGTGTATGGCAAGCTGACAAGGAGCCATTTGGCTGAGATGTGCCAGGCTAAAGGACTGGTTCATGGAAACCTGACTAAGGTGGACTTGATTGCAGCTTTGGTCACAGCTGCATCCGACAGTAGCAACCAGGAAGATGATCAGACTGGCCGTGGGATGTACAACACTCAGAGAATGGACAGCTTAACCTTTCTGCAGAGGACTTAAAAATCCATCTGGAGCTAAAGAGACTTGAGTTGGAGTCCAGGTATTTGGAAACAGAAGCAGAAGAGAGACTGAGATGTCTGCAGGTGAGGAGAATGAGAAACTGCTATGCCTGGAAGCTGAGGAGAAGAAGCAGCAGAGGCAACATGAAAAGGAGATGTTGACTCTTCGCCAGAGTCATGGAGGTAATGGGGAAGGAAGTAACCGAACCCCAGAAACAACAAAGATCAGTAAATTTCTTCCACAGTTTACAAAGGGGGATAACTTTGATAGTTTCATACATATGTTTGAGAGGGTTTGTAAACAGTATGATGTTGACTAAAGGCTCTGGGTACGGTTCCTGACCCCCTTACTCCATAGTAAAGTTGTAACTGTGTTATCCAAGTTATCTGATCAGGATTTTTTTAAACTACAATGTTGTAAAGAATTGTTTGCTAGAATTTTTTAAGCTAACACCTGAATCTTATAGTAAAAGATTCCATGAGCATAGATGCAAGGCAGATGAAAGTGTGTGTAAATATGTTGCTGAACTAAGCACTTATTTTCACAAGTGGGTGAGTAGATGTCAGGTCACCACTTTTGAAAGGCTGGCAGATCTTTTGGTGAGGGAACAAGCTCTTAGCACTTTGCCTGAGGACATGAGGATCTGGTTATCTGATAGACAATGCTCTACTGTAGATGAGTTAGGGAAGAAGGGGAGACATATACCTAGCAAGCAGAGCATCACTGCATAGGAAAGGAACACACAGTGCTGCTCTTGGGTCTAAGGGACCCCATGGTGGGCAGCCCAGACTGCCCCAACAGAATCTGCCAGTAGCAGGGGAAGCCATTAATCCAGGTACACTTCCAGGTCCTAGGGTTAAATGTTTTGAATGCAACAAGTAATATCTAGAACAGTGATTTTTCTTAGAGATAGATAGAAATATAGCCAGATCAGTCTAGCTGTTTTCTATATTTATGTAAGACTATCCTAGAATATTGTTTTAAAGTATTTTCCTGTGATTTCTGAACTCTTTATTATCACTGTGGAATTGATGATTATTGTCTTGTGATTTTATTATTTATTATTAAATGTTTTTAAACCTTTCAACTGTGGCTGTTTTGTGTAGAGATTATTTAAACTCTTAAGAGTACTTGCATGTATTTGGTGATAGTGTACTAGGCCACTCTAGAATAGTCGTAAACATTTGGTCACACTTACTATTTTGATAATGGTAATATTACACAGTTGAACTGGTCACCCTTTGGGAAGGGCCTTATAGTAGCTGATAAGTAGGGGTTCTGGTGGCAGTGGATTACTACCTTATAGCCTGGGCAGAAGGGGCATAGCTAGTGAACCTGCACCAGTCTTCCACAGGAGTGTTGGTGTGCTTGTATATAGATCATATCTCAGTGTGTGTGTGTGTGTGTGTGTGTGTGTGTGTGTGTGTGTGTGTGTGTGTGTGTGTGTGTGTGTGCGTGTGTGTGTGTGTGTGTGAGTGTGTGTGTGTGTGTGTGTGTGTGTGTGTGTGTGTGTGTGTGTGTGTGTGTGTGTGTGTGTGTGTGTGTGTGTGTGTGTCTGCTACCTGGGCAGGGACATGAAGCACTTGTTGTACAGAAGGAGTGCTGGGAGGATATGGCTTAGAACCCTGCCTAAGGACTCCACTCTATAGCTGTGCCAGTGGGGAGACTTATTGGGGATCTGGAGAAAAAGGGAGAAACCAGCCCCAGACTGACTGTGATCTCTGTGTGCTCTTTAGGAAAATTGTACTTTACTGCGTGTGTACTTGTCATCCTCCCAATGTGTATGCCCCTCACTGGTGCTAGTGATGAGGATTGAGGCTCATTGATTACTCGGCCAGTGCACTCCTGGAATGGATAGTTCTAGTCCCATTTGATTTATAGATAGGCAGCAAGTCCATTAAACCTAAACCTGATGAACTTAGGAACTCTGCTATGTCTATTTCTAGAGGATATGATGCAAAATTAGTAGATGATGCTATATTTAAGGTTTATAAAGAAAGCACTACATTGGATGTCATGAGTAATCCCCCTTGCTTTTGTTGAAGATTGGGGGAATAATAATAAGTTAAATTATGATAGTAGGAGAAAGATATGTTTTTATTACTGCTTTTAATATTTTTATTCATCAATTAATTTCTTTAGTAAACTTTTATTATTTTTTTTTATGTTTAAAGATATATCAACATTTTTTAATAATTCTCCTTGTGTTTCTTATAAATATGGTAGAAACTTGAAAGACTTGTTAGTTTGGAATTCTTTTTCTGCATTGTCCAATATGCTACCTTTAACTATTGTATCTCTAAGTACCCTTTGCTGTGGAAATTGTTTCTGTTGCCAAAATATGATGAATTCTTTTCCACATGTTAATGGTATTTTTTTACCAAAAAGCAGATATATATGAGTGTAACACTGAGGGCATTGTTTATGATTTGAAATGCCCTTATGGTATTTTTTATATTGGTGAGAGCAAAAGAAAGTGTAAATGAAAACTACAGGAACATGTTAGATATATCAGACATAATAGGCTTGACAGTCCTTTTGGCACAACATTTTAGCAGGTTTCATAATTCTGACCCTTCTGGTTTGGAAGCAACTATGTTAGAAAGGGTGTATTCTAAATATATTACAGAGTCGCTTCTTAAAATTAAATTGATTTATAAAGAATCTTTGTTGATTTTAAAGTTTAACAATTTATTCCATGCAGGTCCAAATAAGGAATGTAATTGGAACATTTTAATCTAATCTATTTTATTCATTTTCATTGGTTAATTGTATAATTGTATAATTGATTATTCTACAGTTGATTAGGGTTATATACTATGGATTTGTATTTACTGCTTCACTCCTTGAAGACTATTTTAAGCTGAGGCGCCAGAATGCTATTCAATTTTTTTTTTTTTTTACTTTGGTGCTATTGTGTTGGGTCTTCTAGTTTTGTGTTTTTTTTTTTTTTTGTTAGCTTAGTTGTGCAGTTTTACATAAGCCATAATTATGTTTGTTTACCTCCAGATGTGTATGGATAAATAAAGATGGTGCTAGAGACAGTGCATTCCTGTAGAAAAGTACTATCTTGAAATCTTTTATGGGTGACTATGTTACTGTGTATCTTTTATTATCAAAACATAAAGCCTCATTGTAAACAGAGATCCCATCTCATACTTCATCTTTTCCTACATGCCACTATTATAGTGCACACTTTATGCACTTTTAACAATATCTCAATAAATCAATCAATCAATCAATAAATAAATTGATAAAATGAACATAGAAAAATCATCTGTAAGATAAGCAGACTTGTATGCAGTTGGAGACTTGGCACCTCATGAGCTTTGACACAGAAATGCTGAAGTTCTGTAATAGATCCACTTGCCTGGAAGCAGTATTTTCATTAAATGCAGTGTTTGGGAAAACAGCATCTGTTTACTATCAGTAAAGACTAAAATGGAGTATGAATGATTGCCAATCAAAAGTTAGTCACTCCTGATGTTTTCCAAATCCAAGTCGCATTTTTGTTACTACTGTTGTGCATGAATGAGCCTGAAACCATTTAACTTGCCCTGTGCTGCCTTTGTATGCTGTCAGACTTACAACTGCTCTGAGGTCTTGGTAAAAAAATCATAGTTTTCTTCTTGTAGAGAAGGCAGTGGCCTTATAAACAGATGACAAGCAATAATGGGATAAAGAACACTGAGCAAGTAACCTGCCACTCACATGACAAATGTGTCACCACAGCCTGACAATGCGACAAGTGCAGGGCAATAACATTCTAATGTCTCTAAGGCAATGGAAGACAACATTAAACCCTTGAACTGACTATACATTTTAACTTTAGATATGCTAACTAAAGCAGTTTACTCAGGAGTTGGGTTCATCAGGGGTTGTCAGAGGATGCACAGCTCATCCTTTAAAGGCTGCTTATTACTTCATTTTAGGCTTTATATACAGCCGCCATAGATTAACATGTTACTCCAGAGAGCCCAGAAATCATGAAATGCAACTGTTGTAAATGGAACAGAATCTAATAAATGAAAAGAAACAAACAGTCATGATGCAGCTTTATCAGATTCCCAAGTCACCGACATGTTTAACTGAAAGATGTTTTTTTTTTAATGCGGCTCCGAAAAAAGGCAGTTAGTAGTAGATTCATTGCATGAACCCAGCAATGCCAAAGTATTAAACAAGTTTAATCTAACTTCTAAAGCATCTTTATAACAAGATGACTAGCATTTCTTTTGACAAAAATATTGCTGGTCTTAGATGGGTCTATATCACTTTGTTGAATGAACTATTTATCGGATATCTCTTCATCCAACTTTATTCAATGATTCTTCATCCATCAAACCCACGTTTTAGCAAATTTTGTACCAGGAAAAAAAATCAGTTGGCCCACCTAGCGAACACCACAAAACCCACAAAATTTAAAACCCACCCAGGTGGAGGCTGCACACCCACACCACCCCTAAATAAATACACAAACTCCAAGATCACACTACAGTGGGGAAAAGAGCAAAGTCCCATTGATGGCCAACTAGTTTTTCTCCCTGGGAAAAAAATTGCTAAAATGAGCATTTGATGGACTAAGATTCATTGAATAAACTTCGAAGAAGAGGTATTCAATAAATTGTTCATTCAACAAACTGATAGGGACTCAGTCTTAGATACATTATCAAATTGCTAATAATGTTAACAAATAGCATCTTCTTGCTAATAGAATGAAAGCATGATTCCCTTTCTCTGTTTGTGTTACAGTCATAGGTTACTAGGTCATTCCAGTCCATCACAAGAGTTTATAGATAAAACTGATTACTACAAGGATCAGTAATCTTTAATTGTGAATGTTTTCCAGAGTATGAGTTTACTGTTTTGTACTGACAAAGCCTGTCTAGTGAAAGCTTGTGGATGTCACAGAATGTGTATTTTTGTTGGAAGTAAAAGGGCTGAGTGAACTGAAGAGACTGCATTTTGCTATTTGGTTTAAACATTTATGTTTTTTTGCTAATTCTTCTCCTGCTGTCTGATCATTTCCCTCCTCCTGGTCAGTCTACCCATTTGTTCTCTTTCACTGGGGTGAGATGTGACTGGGTGAGGTCATCATTTAGATAAGAATTAGTGGTGATGAGAGTTTTTTGTGTTGCAGTCCTATCCTTGCTAACAATTGCTGATGCACTGGAGAGGGGACGTGCAATGAGCTGACATCAAATCATATCCCCTCACGTCTGCAAGGGGGGGGTTCCTTTCAAGTAGCCTTGTATATGTATCCCTTCCTTTCACTGTTCCCCCTCCCAGCCTGGCTGTTGCAGTACCAGGACCACTAGTCGAACCATGGTCATGTGGTTCACAGTGAGGCTTCATTCCTCCTCACCGCAGAGGCAGAAATTTCTTTAAACGTTATCTGGGTTTATGTAGCTCAAACAGAATTTTTTTTTTTGTGAAGATTACTAGACTAAATCCAGCCACAGTGCTAATTAGAACCAAGCCATTCAGAAGGTGAACATATCCCATGCCAGTTAAGATCCCCAAAAAGTACTCATTCTAGAGTCACCTCTCTTCTGGAACCAGATGTGCAAACAGATGTGCAATATACGTCAGGAGTTAACCTAAACCCCAGATCTGGAGAACTGTGCACATATATTCAATTAACAGTTCCTATTACTTCATACTCTTGTGATATTGTTAACCTCTGCTTTGAACTAACAATAATTTTGAACTGCATAGACAGAAAAATACAAACTGAAATGCAGGCATGTGTCTCCAGGTAACTGGAAATGGTTAGTTCTGGGTCACATAATATCACATAAGGGCACATTTTTCAGACTAATAATTAAGCAGTATAAAACAGCTCTAATTTAATTTCTTCATAATGATTAGTGAATTTATTTTTCCCTTCATTTCTGTAATCCAAGCTAATGAGATTTTAGTCCAATATAATGCATGTGTTGAAATAAAGACAATAATGCTAAATGATGGAAAGTGTTGTATTTCATAGCTTGCATGTTATTTTTATAAGTAATTTCAAGTAAACTGAATGTAATGCTATTGCACACATATGGCGTATTCTGCATTTCCAGTAGCCATCCATATTCAGATAGTAGGCAAGTGCATTATAGGAATATTATTTTTGTTTACTGTCATGTTCATTGGTGATAAACATGTATGGACTAAACAGATTTGCCATGTATGGTGAGGGGAGATTTAATCAATTAACATACCTGCTGTAGACTTTTTACAAGATTCATATGTTGTTTTACTGAGCTATTAAAATAACATTGACCAAAAATTTTTCCAGGAATCTTAGGTGAACTGATATTATATTTGCTGATCAAACTTCCTTGCATTGATAGACAAAAAATAATTTTGCTCAGTGTCTGAAAAAACTCTTTTCAAAGAGAGAAAGAGAGAATAAGACACCCCTTTCCTTGTAAGGCTGCAGCAAAAAGTTGTTTTTTTTTTTTTTGCTTCTGTGTTGTAAGATTTGTAGATATTTTTAATCAGCGTAGTAGAGATATGTATTCCTCAGCTTTCAGTTTAGTTGTCCTTCGAAAAACAAAGTTACCACAGAATGAGGCATAAGGCAATAACATTGACTCAGCATTTTCCAAAATCCTCTATTTCACAACCTAAACATTAGTCAGTATCCAGCTCTATTGGCATAGAGAGTTAAAGTCCTTACTATAACCAAAGCAATTAGTAGCTCAGGCACGATCCTGTGGTTGATTTCCCAGTAGAAAGCAGAGATGCAATGGGAGAGCTGGCTTCTACGAGATAAGGCTGTCCTAAGCAGTTATGTAACACACAGATGCAAATGAATACCCTTAATGACACCCATTTCTTGTCAAACCCTGAGCATGTTACTGTGCAATTACAGTAGGACTAAGATTATTAAAATAACAAAAACTCAAACTAGAGTGATTCACCGCTGTCCATGGATAGTGAATTGGTCACTTGACTGAGGGAGGATCTGCTGGTCAGCAGGCAAAGGGGGCAGAGAAATCAAAAAAAAGAAAAAAAACTTTACCAAAAAAAACTTACAGAAGGTAGCTTTTGTGCTGAACATAATAAGCCATAGTAGAAGCTTCCTAAAAAAATGGAGAAATAAGCTTCCATGCCAAAATAGATTATTACTTCATCTCAGGTCAGCACTTGAACATTTGTGTCTACATTTTTACTGAATAATCACTTCAAATTAATTCAACTCAAAAGCTTGTTTTTGCTGTTTTTAATAAATTGCTACTTAGGCTTATTTCAGCTTGAAAGCTCATTTCTATAGTTTTTAATAAACACTTACCTAGCCATGCATGGATTTTGTTTTGTTTGTTTTATTATTATGGTTTATATTTTTTCAGCTTGGTTAGATCTATTTAGACTTTTTCAACAATACTCCTTAAAATTATACTATTTAAATAAAACATTACTTTGAGAATGTCAGTATACTTATTTATCCTTTCACTGGATTATTCCCACTAGGCCAATGGCCTCTTTTTAGGGGAGACCTGAGGTGATATTCATACTAACTAGAGAAAACATGGCCAGGATACCACAGAAATTACCCCATTCTTTTTGATAAGTTCCATTTGACCTTTTAGAGCCACCTGACCCACTGCCAACTCAGGCAGATGGGGCCTTGGTTTTAAGGTCTCACCCGAATGTCACTCTCATGCTGTTAACATTGCATCAGAATTCTTCCTTTCTTCATTCACTTGCTCATTTTCAATTTTTCTTTTTCTTCTAACAGATGTGTACCACTTTACTAAATGCTGCTTCCATCGGTAACGTCCATCATCATTAACTTTGTTGCACCACACCCACACTCCCCCCCCAAAAAAAAATCAGCCTTCCTTGTAGAGTTAATATCCTACATACTCCGTTTTTGTTCTTTGCATATGGTTAATTATTATTTGGTTATTTAAACATTCTTTTTGGATATTTATCATCTCCTCTGGATGAGTACACTCTACTTTGAATTTCTTCCCTTACATAGTAAAACTAGAACTTCCACTGAGTGACCTCCCAAACTTCTTGTATCAGAGGCACATGTGATATATGCAAATGACCCTTATGAACATCAGGTGTTTCAGCTAACTGGCGATTCTGAATTTCCATGACTTGTTTCATTGTTTTAATGGACAATTTCAGGCCAATAAAGGCAAACCCCACTAACTGTGGCTATTCATATTTCGGCCTTGTTATGACCTCATCAGCACAGCACAAGCAGAGTGTTTGACTAAGCACAAGAAACACAGGGTTGTTACACCCAGCTGATGTCTATTATCATTAGAGTCACTGCAAAAATATCCCAAACAACAAACTAAAGCAATAAATGAGAAGAGTGACCTTCTCACCTATTGTTTTAGCTTACATAGCAAAACAAAATACTGCAGCTATATTGCTGTTATAATGTTTGCTATCTCTTCCTTCTGCTGAGTGCTAAATTTCATTAACGTTATTGCATATACATTGTCCATCTCAATCATTTACTATGCATCTTGCTATTAGCTTTTGTTTCAAAATAAAGTTTATATAAGAAAGCAGATATCAGGAATTACCCATGAATTAAGGTCATTAAAATACTCTAATATGTACTCTAAACTATTTTCAATATACATATGATAAAAATGAGTGCTCTACGTTATAATGATTACGTTATTATAATGCTGTCAGACCGATTTAATATGATGCACATGTTTACTGTCATTTTAACTGTTTCTTCCATTGATCCTTGCCCCTTCTTTCAGCCAGTCAGCTCATTTGTTCACAATGAACACATGATGCTGGAGAGAGAGAGTCTGTTCATGAAGAGACCATTGTCTAGGCAGACCCAGGGGCAGAGATTTCTTTTGTCCCTACATTCCCACAGGTGGGGTACACTAGATGGCCCAAAGCACTAAAGTGCATTCTGTGGTACAAGGCCAGTGTCATGTATGCACCTTTGGTGTCTCATGCTGGCTATGTTACTATTCGTTGTGACAGATGACATATCATGTTTAAGTTCATATGCTGCTTTCATTTACACTTGAACCCCCTCACCCACCATCTTTCAGGAGAGAAGTGGATTAAGCCATTTCCTGTGTCCAGGAACAGACGAGCCAACATCAGCTGCTCTTCTCTTCCCTGCTAAGGCTTGTTCTCAAGTACGTAGTTTTCTCCAGTACTGGAACATTCTATTCATCCACACTGCATTTTTCATACTTTAGGGTTAAACCTTACAGCTTCCTTCTCCCCCATTCCCTTTAATCTTAATGAACGTTTGTGTTTGTTTGATTTTGGATAGGGGCTTTTCCACTGAGTAAGGTATTACTGAGACATCTCTGCTTGATTTGCACCACAGATGCATGTTCTGCACAGGGGCTGGTCATTTGGATCAGGAGTGTGAGGTCTTTGTATCCTTTGGATCTAAGGCACTAGCAGATCGACACTCTAATTTTGTTGCTAAAGGATTTCTCCCTGCTTTCTCTTTACATTGTCTATCCAAGATTCTTTTTGGTGCTGAAGAAGAACAAGTACATTAGACCCATCTTGGATCTAAGCAGATTAAACTGATTTGTCAAAGTATGTTCCAAGTTGTCACTGTGCAGTAAATTCTACATCTGCCACGGAAGGCTGATCAAAAGTACTCTGTAGATTTTCAAGATGTGAATTATTTCATAAAGAAAGCCAGAGAATCTAGGGGGTTACTGTGCTTACAGCTGGCAGCCAGTCACTACCAGTTTTCAACTCACCACAGCACCGCCTGGCCTGTTTACTGAATACATGGCAGAAATAACAGCCCAGCTCAGGCTGCAGGGATTACAAGCATTTACATACCTGGATGGCTTGCTCATTATGGCTACATCAAAAGCAGCTTTAATTCAGGTGAGAAACTTCTTGCTCCATTTGTGTTTTCCCTTCGGAGTCACAGAAAGTACTGAGAAGTCCAAACCAAAGCCAGTACAGGCCTTGGATTTCATAGGTAGCTATCTAGACACCCATGCATGGATTTTCAGACTTCCTCCTCCAGACCACTGCTATTATATCTTCAAGCTTGTGAAGTTCTTCAGAGGCAACCCTCTGTTTTGATTCATCTCCTGCAAAGGTCAATGGCAGCTGCCATTATGTTATTTCCATGTGCGAGGTTTTGCATGAGGGTACTCCATTGGTCACTGTCAGTCTGTCAGTGATCCCAGAGAATGCCTTCAATGCCGGATCCATTAAGGCTCGAGGAGATCTGCCACCAACACATCTCATGCTGGCTGACCATTGATCTGGTTTTCTCAGGATGCACCTTTGGTTCTCCCCACAAAAAGCCATGGTAAATATGGAAGCCTCTCTCTTGTGGTGGTGTAGAGAGTGGTGTTTGGAGGGGATGATGGTCCAATGTACCTGATTCCAGATAGAGTTCAACCTATACATCAATGATTTGGAGATGAAAGTGGTCCTCCTAGCATTGCAGTCTCTTTTTTTTTTTTTACAGATGTCTTCCCAGGAGTGTGGTATCCATCCAGACCAACAATATGATGATAGTCCGCTATCTTGATAAACAAGGTGGAACTCAATCTTAGCATTTACATAATGAGGCCATAAGGGTGTAGCAATGGGCAATGTCTTCCCATAGCTTTCTAACAGCAATGCGTATCCCAGGCAGATCCAATGCACGAGGCGACAGACTGAGCCAGTGTATACTAATGCCTCATGAGTGCTTCCTCAAACATACTGAAATTTAGAGCCACTGAGGCCAGCCTTTCTGAGACATATTTGTAACCCTGGACAACACCAAGCACAGCACCATCCCCTGGGAAGGACAGTCACCAAGGGATATTCTGGTCCTTGCTTGGTACCTGGATCTCCTGTACATGTAACCACCAACTCCACTGACTGTCAAATTCTTGCAGAAAGTGGCTTGATGCATGGTAAGGATAATCCTCATAGCCCCTGTCTGACGCAAAAAGATTGGGTTCCCCTTCTTTTGGCCTCATCTTATCTCATCTACTCTACAAGAGTTTTGCATCCTGTTCCATATCTTATTTTCCATCCATCTGGCAAGCCTCACCTGGACCTCAAGTCAACTTTTATTCAAGTCAAATGAGAATATAACCACAAACTGTTGAAGATGTATCAGGTCAAAAACGAGAAATGAGGAAGGTATCCTGAGTGCGTCAACATGGCAAGTGGAAAGACTGTTATAAGTATTTAAAATAACTTTAATAAATTCAATAAAACAAAAACAATTCAATAAAATATATAGCTGGGCCTCCAAAATGATAACCGCTTTCAGCAAATCTGCCTTCTTCAGATCGTAATAATTTGAGGCTGCTGGTTGGTTTAAAAATATTAATTCAACCAGTTCAGTTCAGCTAAGGAGCACCCAAGAAGATCAAAGCATGATGTCTCAAAGCACAGGTTAAAACCAGAGATCATGAAGCATAAAAGATGACACTATCAGTTAATACCAGTTAATACATCAAGCATAAAACAGAGGAATTTTTATCTAAGTACTATCTTCAATATACTAGTTCTTGCATTAGGAAAACCCGGAGAACGGTATACGACTTTCTCTGACATTTTAATGCTTACTGTATCTAAGGCATTCACTGTGTCATCTTCTATGCTTCATGATCTCTGGTTTTAACCTGTGCTTTGAGACATCAAGCTTTAATCTACTTGGATGCCCTTTAGCTGAACTGTTTATATATACATGAATTGAATTCTTCAAATACATTACAATTAAGTTTTATAACCCTTGCGCCCAAAGTAGCTCCTCCTGTTAACTCCATTTGTTTCTTTAAGAATGATGGATACAATGCTGTTCATTATAGTCAATCCATGTCTAGCCAAACTGTAACCGAATGGCATGCTTCATTATTTTTACTGGCAAGATATTTAAGGCAGCGTAGGATTAGAATGTTATCCTTGTGACTGGCTTTATCCATATAACACAACCACTCTATTGGATACATCCTGCATATTTGGAACTTCCTGACTATTGTACTGACTTTCAGCTATTTTTACAAATGTCTTTGTTTGCAACGAACAATTTCTTTATTGGATATGGTACTTTTTATTCTGTTAACCATCTTTAAGACTGGATGATATGTCATATGCAGAGGACTGGCCCTTATTTTCCAACTATCAAGCTAATGATACATTTTTTAGCTTTTCTGATCATGTTATACAAGGGATCGTAATATCTAAGTAAATCGCCTGCTTGTGATTGGTCTCGTCCATGGTTTTTCATTTTTTGATTGGATATTGAAGTTCTGGAACTCCCTGGTTATTTTGATTATCGCTTATATGTTTGGTTCACTTATCATGAATATTTCAAGGGAACATTAATCAAATTTATAACCAATGGCAGCTTTAGCACCTTGCAATAAACCTATAACTAGTTGAATTGAAGCCGAAAGGCATGCCTATGCATTTTTATTGGCCAGATACTCAAGCAAGTGATGGCTGGAACTGACTGTTAGTCATTCCTGTGATTGGCTCTGCTTGCAAATTACATCGTCTCAATTGGATACATGCTGAAGCCTTGAGACTTCCTTGTTATCCAGCTTGACATTCGGTTATCTTCACGATCAATTCTGTTTGTGAAGGTACTCAAAGAAGCATATGGTAATTATTGGTTATTCTTGTGATTAGCTCCGTTTGTATAATCCAACTTCTTAATTTGATATATGCTGAATCTTTGGAAACTGCCTGGTTACTTAGCCCGATACTCGGTTATATTTGCAATTGGCTTCATTTAAGAAATATAACTTCTGTAATGGATGCAAACTTGAAATTATGTGACTTTCTTACTATCCTGCCTAATTTGTACAGGACTACTTAATAAGACATATACAGAGGATGGGTTTACTTCCTGAATACTTTTTCAGCTATAAAGTGAATTAAGTTGAATGACATGCCCTTCAATCTCTTGGCCATACATTTAAGGAAATGGAAAACCCAAGTCAATTATTTATTAAATGTATGATTGGTCTTGATCATAAAATGTTACCTCCCTATTGGACTTCTTGGTTACTTTGACTGACATGTATAGGATAGGATAGTTATAAATACATTGATTGAATGACTGGCCATTTCCCAAAAGCTACAACCAATAGTAATTTTAGCTCTAGCACCATGACATTTTCTGGTTACTTTTTCTTGCACCTTTAAGATTGGATGAAAAAGAGATGCCTATTGCTTGATGATTTATGATTGGTCAAATTAATATTTTTAAACCAACCAGCAGCCTTGGATTATTATGATCTGAAGAAGGCAGATTTGCTGAAAGCGCTTATCAGTTTGGAGACCCAGCTATATATTTTATTAAATTGTTTTTGTTTTTGTTTTATTGGATTTATTAAAGTTATTTTAAATACTTTTAACAGTCTTTCCACTTGCCGTGTTGACACACTCAGGATACCTTCCTTATTTAACTTTTATTCAATGGCTGTATCTGTATGAGACAAGCTTTTAATTGAAGTTATACATTATCCTTTTATGTATTTGTCTATTTTTTAATCTCTTTGTGTGTGTATCTATATCTGCATCTTTATACCTACCTTTCAATTATATATATATATATATATATATATATATATTTAGATTTCTCTGTGTGAGTGTGTGTGTGTGTGTGTGTGTGTGTGTGTGTATATATATATATATATATATATATATATATATATATATATATATATATATATTTTTTTTTTACTTTAGATCTTCACAAAGTAGGTTACAAAGCCTTAGGCGTTGCATGCAGACCAAGCAATACAGTAAAAAAAAAACATAGAATCTATTAACATACAGCAAGCAAATGACAGTTTGTCCCAGCATCTTCATCAGTAACAACAAAAAAGTGAAGCAACATGATGTTTAAATACAATAATGAGATCTGCATGGAGATGGAAACAGTGGACACAACACCCTGAACCCATGAAGAAAATGGGAAAAAGGGTTTTTGATGATGATGATGAAGATGATGAATGGGACTTGGCTAGTAAAGGAAGTAAACCAAAGTGCTCCAATAATAATTTGATCTCAGTGACATGGAAAATGTGAATTAAAGCGTGAATTAATCCATATAATATCGACAGTAATTCTTACTGTTTCTTTCTAATATTTAAAGTAAAAGCAGCAAAAGTAATGCAAATTTTCTAATGCCAAACAAACTTGCAGTGCTATGAAATATATTTGTGACAGTTTACGTAGGCTACGGTGACTGTTTAGCAACGCATCACCTTCTAGTGAGCAAACAAAAAAATGCTATGAAATTTCATAAATATAAAAGATAACAATAACTTCAATTCAACAAAAATAAAAAGTAGATGTGCCTAAACATTAGCTTGTGCCAGTAGGCAACAAAGTGCCAAGGTTTATTATGTATATGTTTTCTTTTTTATTCAACATTATTTGACTGTAGTGTGACAATGCTAAAGTGTTCAATTTGACACAGTCAATGGCAATAAAAGTAAAAATTGCATTAGTCTGCACCTAAGTATGATTATAAAGGCAACTCAAATCAATTTTAGATTTCAGATCACTTAACTTAAGTGAGGTCTGTTGTTTCATGATACAGGAGGTCTTGCTAAAATACAAAGCTCTGCATATGCACATTACAATGTAGACAAACCATTCAATAGTACACATTATGAGATGTTTATTCTCAGGTTATCAGAGGTGCGGACTAATGGACAGATGTTTTACATTCCAATTTACAACACATACAAAAAATACTTGGGAAGAAATGGGGTTGATTAGTAGGCATTAGTAGATACGACTGTACATGGCTGGTTTCAGTTTTTATTTTATTTTATTATTTTTTGGTCGGCGGTTAATGTGGAAGGATCAGTTGATGCAGATCATGATACTTTGATGTGCTTTATTAATTCAGATTATACACAATGTTATATGCTTATGACACTCAAAGGATGTGCAAAAATAATTTCTAGCAGTACTGTTTGTCACGTTCCCTCTCTGGGCCAATTTAACAAGCCTGAATCCTCATCATTGACACTCGAGAGGGATGTTCACTTGGAACAAAAATAGATACATCAAGTATTTCCAGATGCAGCTCTCTGAATCAAGCACAATTACCCTTAAGAGCACACAGGGAACACACTTAGCCTGGAGTCTGGGTTTCTCTTGTCTTTCTCTCCCCAGGTTCCCACTAAGACTCCCACTGGCACAGTTGCAGAGTTAAGTCCACAGCCGAGTGTCCAGTCCAAGTCCCCCACTACTCTCTCTGTGAAACCAGTGCTTCATGTCCCTGCTTCAAATAGCTGACACACATACTCTTTGAGATTTGATTTGCACACACACACTCACACACCTGTGAAAGGATGGCAAAGGTTTACAAGCTATGCCCCTTCTGCCCAGACTATAAAGTAGTTACTGCCACCAGATACTCCCAATCCAGCTACTCTAAGGTTCTTACAAGGGTACTGAATTATACAGACTGAAATTAATATTAATACAAATTTATAGTTTGACCAATGCAGTAAGGCTTTTAGGAGTGGTCACAGAGTCACCAAACAGATATGAGTACTGTCATAGGTTAAAATATTCTCTAAAGTACCAGCCACAATGAAAGGTTTAAATATATTTAATGTTGTTGTTGTTGTTCTTTCGGCTTTTTCCCAGTAAGGGGTCGCCACAGCAGAAATCCAGTCCACTAATGACTGGCAGTAGATTTTTACGAAATGCCAAGGTGCCAGCTCGACGCCCAACCTTCAACGAAGGCAAGCCCATTTACACATGTCTTTCGAACGCTACCCAACCCCGGGGAGGACATGCAGACTCCACTAAGAAGGCACTCCCAAGCCAATATTTAATAATAAATAATAAAAGAACATGAAAATACTAAATATCTATTTACAATAAACATAGTTTCATACAAAGAAAATATTAAAATAACATAGATGAACAGATTCACACAGATACAGATAAACAGTACTTAACTAATCTCACTATATTTTACTGACTAATCTAAAAAGTTATCATTCCTTGTTCACTTGCTAAAGCAAGGTAAGATGAAGTAAGTGAGTGGTCTTCCTTCTTCTTCAGTCCCAAAAACAAACTGTCCTGAAACTTCAGTCTCAACTAGTATTAAACATTATTTTAGTTCTAGATTACAGAATTACATCACATACATCTGGTCATCTAATGCCTGGTGTCCATGCAACCCCCATTGCTAGAAACTGCCAGGATTTAGTGCCTATGTGTCAACAATAAACACACAGAGAACCTTGCTAAGATCTGCTACAGCTCCTGGGAGTCATACAACTATAAAACATTTCCACTTTTCCTACAGGAGCTACTAAGCCATACTTCTTAGAGACATTGCATCTCTGGCTTCATTCAAAACTGTGGGATACCATCTTTATGTCATAGACCCAGTAATTTAATTTCTTACTATTTTTAAAGTTTGAGATTAACCTCTTCTCTTCCAGTATCCTCTATCAAAATATACACATATAAATAGGCACAATAATGTACATGTATTTCTTTTTTTGTCTAGCAGGAAACACTATTGATACATTTTTAACTCAAGCAACTTTACAAATCCATTTTCAACACAAGCATCTATACAAATCAGTTCAATATATGAATGACATATAATGTTTTACAAAATTCCAGCTAGCTGTGCTAGCATATGTTACACATCCACTGCTCTACTTCTCCTGGCATAGCTGGCAATACCTCACATAGTCACACCATTTTTAAAGACCCAACATTATTCTGCAAATGAAACCTGAGAGACATTTTTTTTCTTATTGGTTCTGGATGTTAATCTGAGAACCCCATTACAGAAGTGTACACTACAGACTGATGTTTGAAATTGCAAGAAGTAATGCTTGTTAATTTTGACAATATAATTTTTGTTCACCTCGCTTATATTTGTATTGCTGGCTTGATTGTGGTAATATGACACTACATCCATGGTTTGCCCATGTGTTAAATTTGAACTTTTAACTACAAGCTCATTCGAGGCTACAATGTGATTACTGCACGCAGTTGGTGGAATACAGAGGTGGTGCAAAATAATGGAAGAAATGTTAACATTTAAAATAATCTGCAGCTTCTTCAGGCCTATTATAGTTCTTTGGAATGTGATAATCAATGTGAAAATGGTACAAAAGAAAATGTATTTACTAAATTTTCCTGCTGTTCATGAACTGTCTGTTGTACAGCCTGTAGAAAGTTATGATCTTTTAAACTGGGAGTAGATGGATGAAGTCCTTAATGGACTGACACATCATTGAGGGTGGAATTTCTAACTGCTGCAGTAAAACTACAAGCTTTGGTACTGGCTTTTTTCAATTACTTTTTCCCCTATGATGGTAGTTTGTCATGTAAATGATTTTTCAAAGTTGCACTTATGTTAATTAGCGCTTTATGTTGCATTTTTTTCTCATCTTCTTGTCACAGGTAAGATCACTAAAAGGTTTCAGCATTACATTTATACAAATCTCATGTTAATATATCCTGTATCCATGAATTACTATGTTCTTCATGTAACTAAGTATTTATCTTGTTAGCCTTATTCTGATGCATGAAAGTAACAAAATGTGACCCTCCCTCCATTCACCTATTCCCGTCCCATGTTATGATGAACGTGTGTACCTCCTTCACTTCCAAGGTAATTGTTTCATTTAGGTAATTCCAACAGTTTGATCACGTCACCTCTGTATTTATTAACAAAGTAAATTACATAGCCAAGAGACCAAGAGAACTGTCCTTACTGTGACAAAAGCAAAGAAAGGCCTTGATCCTAGTCTCCATTAATGAATGACAATCATCTTGCAAAGATCTATTATAACAAGCAATGAAGCCAGTTTGGGTTTAAGACTTCTAATATTTTACTGGACCCAGTCACCCACAGTTGAACTCATATACCCTGCTGGCCTGTACATTTCACCTGACCCCTGGTGTAATAGCACATGAGGAGAAAGACATGAGAGACAGTTCTTATGATCATTTAGGACATGTTTGTATGTTCGTGTTGGCCAGAAGATATACCACATGCATTCTAAGCTGGATGTAGTGTAGGAGCCTGCTTCATTGCACCTACAGTTCCTGTTAGAAAGTATTACTACCTCTTGGAAAGCTTTCTTCTCCCCAAACTCCATCAGTTATAGGTGCTGTAGTTTGGGTGGGACCACCCTCCCCAGGAGAATGTTGTACAGTTAGATTCTGCTAACCCTGCTGTTCCTGAAGATAGGTAAGGCAGCAGTAGCTGCTTGCACTTCTGATTCTAAAGCCAGCTCTCCTATATAATTAATCAAACATCAGTGTCCTGTAGTCTACAGAGAGTCATAGCATCTATGTCACTGAGCCAGCTCAGCTGCTATGACTGAAGTGGATTAGGTTTAAGACATTCCTTCTTCCCGGGCATCATCCATTCAACAGAAGAGTTGAATGTTATTGTTGTTCAGCAAATAGTGAATATAATCTGATCATAGTAGGAGATTGGGTCATTTTGATAGTTTGCATTAGAACAATAACTTAGTAGTGATATAGTGCTTTAGAACACTCACTTATCAACAATATATTTTTGTTTACATATTCCAATTGACAAGGAAATATTTATTTTAATAACTATCAAAACAATTGTCTTCTTACTCATTGTGAAGGACAAGTCAATATGTTTGCAAAATAAACTTTAATCCACTGAGCAATGAGACGAAAGCTGAAATGTCACAGGTGGTTTGACTATAGATGAAAACAAATTGTTATTTATTTATGAAGGGAGATATCTTAATCAGCAATGTTATAAGTAGAATGAAAGTTGTTAGGGTAGTTTGCTTCATTGCATATACCTAACTCCATTAGAAAAAACATTAGTGCAATTTACTTTTCTAATTATTTGTTCATTTGTTATCTGGCTTTTTATCTTTGCAATGTCAAGAAACTCTACTTATAAAATCAGTTTCTGGAGACAAGCTGATTTATTTGCAGAAAGAGCTTCCCTTTCCTTTGAAAATGTGGACTGCATTCCTAAAAGTGATTAACCTTCTCTATGCCTGCATATGTATGGAATGAGAAATGCTTTTGACTTGCATTTTAGGGAAGTGTTTTGCGTGAGATTTGTATCTATTATTTAATCTGTTTGATTTGATGTTGATACACACCAACATGGATTTCTCACAAAGTGATCCAATCTATCAAATTTGCTAAAGGTTTTTTATGAAAAGTCTGTAAGTTCCTTGGATACAGGCTTAGCAGCAGAGATGGTACACTTGGATTTTGACAAAGCCTTACACCCAGTAACACATGCAGTATTTCTTGATATGTTAAGGAATGCTAACATCCATGTATATGTAGGTAGATGGATGACTAGTTTCCTATTAAACAGAAAGTGTGAAATAAGACTTAGAAATGCATATTTCAACTACAAAATAAAGGCATATGACAGAGTTCTCTTTTAGGACAATAGCTCTTTGGTTTATGTTTGATTATCTATCTTTCAAAAGGGTTTGGCTTTATAAATTTGGCAAGAATATAAAAACTGTCAGCTCATTTACTAATATTGTGGACTATTTATTATTTATAGAAATACTCCAATAGCTTATATAAGTGGGTACTAGTGAAGAGCATTTTTTAAGTGGGTACAACTGAGTGATAAACAATAAATGCACGGTCTTTCACTTTTGTACAGGGAATTATTTTTACCCAAATGCTTTGAATAATAAAGTATGTTTATCTTCATGTTGAGTTAAGGACTTGGGAGTTATGGTAGACACAACATTTTGAAGAGTATACCACTATTATTAGGAAATGTTTTGGCCTTGTTAAAAATATCATTAATTGTTTTTTTTTCTAGTATAAATCAACATGTACGATTTAAGATATACATAGCCAGCATATGCCTAATTATTGAATATGGTGGGATTGTGTGTCTTTTGAGTGTCTCTCAACTAAAGGCATTTGAATGTATTCAAAAAATATTTGCAAAGCAGGTGAATTGGTGCAAGCATTTATCTTACAGTAATAGACTCAAGATATGTCTATTTACTATGCTGATTATATATTTTTGAAAAGAGATTTAATTTTGATATACAAATCAAACCTCTCAACCTCTCAGAGCAAAAAATCTGGACAAAGCCTAAAATGATGGGGGGACAAACAGGGACAGATTTTAGATATTGCTTTTACAAACTTAGAAAGTTGATAGAATAATAGATTTTGCATTAGCATGGATTTTCTGAAGGATGTGGCGTCTTAAACTCAAATGTTTGTCTTTATTTAATTAATTCAATCCTCAGCTATTTGCCTTGCCAGAAAGGTAATTATTTTAGGAGGAACACACCAAAAATATGAGGCAAAAATCTGAACATTCTGCGAAAATCTGTACAGTTGAGAGGTATGTAGTTAAAGAATGACATAATGGCTGCAGTGTCAGACACTATATCTGTAGATCATACTATCAAAACTAGAAATAAAAACTGATTAAGGTATTTACAGTTAGAATAAAGTTAAAAGTTTCTTTTTTTAACTCAAGGGCAGGTAGATTATAGAATTCTTACCCAAAGATATTTGATGTACTTAAGAACTTTTGACATTTAAGGTGTTTCTAGAGTCTTAGTTTAAAGATATTCATTATGTTTCAGTGACTGTAATAAAGCAAAGTGTTAAATGATCTGTGAACATCCTGAGTTTTCAAATTAGTTAATTGAATCATTTTGTTGAATCATTATGTGGAACCCCATTTGAGAAATACTTGGGTCACAGAAACTATGTGAAACGTAAGCTATGCTTCTTGATGAATGTCTGTTAAGGTGTATCTCCTTTAGAAGAGACAGAGTTAGACAACAAATCAATCATGGTTGCCTAAAGGCCACATACATCCATTTTAAAACCAGTCAAATAAAAATCTGAATTCAGAAAAGCATCCAAAAGTGATAGCATTCTTAAAGCTGGCTGACTGTATCATTTCTTATGGACAGAAATACCTTGAGCATTAATGACTGCACTTTTTACGGGTCACTCTAGTAACTGGCTACTACCCAAGTGTTGCACTTTCAGGCCAGAACAAAGTCTCCTTAATGTGCTGTGCTTGGAATGTTTTGTACCTTGCATAAATTGTATAAGATTGTCCCTTGTTTCTAAATCTGCACTTACCTGTAATTTATGACTTGGCAGATGTAAAAATGTTATTTGCTAATAGACCAGCTGGATACAAAGTCAAGACTGCAATCTAATTAAGCAGCTGTAGAAAATGTGGCTAACTGAGTATCGAGTTGCAATCTGTGTGTACTTTTTCTTAAAGTACTTTTGCATTTTCATCAGAGAATACTTAGGTGCTGTTACAATGTGCCCTATTTTATTTTAGTATTTCCTTTTGTAATGATGCCATTAAAGTTCTTAATTAAATAGTAAATATTCATTGTCTCATAAAATTGTTAAAATCTATATGTTGTTGTGTCTTTCGGCTTATTCCGGTTAGGGGTCGCCAGAGCGGAATTCCTGTCCGCTAATGTTTGGTAATGGATTTTTACGTGCCGAGTTACCAGCCCTGATGCACAACCTTCAATGAAGGCATGCCCATTCATGCATGCCTCCACACAGAAGACGCTCTAGCTGAGAATCGAACGTGACAACGTCTTGCTGTGAGGCGACAACGCTACCGCAGCACCACTACTGTGGGTAAAGTTGTTAAAATCTATATAAATCTATCTAATTAAACTCCTTGTCTTTTAAGATACTTCCCAAAATTTGGACATTTGGCCCAATTTAACATCCCACCAGTTGTATTATTTGATGAGTTAATCCTTATTAATCAGCTAGATTGATGATGTTTAAATGAATAAACGCTCTAGAAGCACTTCTATCCCCTACAGAGGAAAGTGCTCGCTGAACTCATATTGTTACTGTTTTCTTTTCAGCTCTCAGTACACAGACATTATTATTGTAATCAAGTTACTTTCAGAACTTTCTTTGCACATCTAATACTCTCTTCTACCCACTTTCATTTATCTCCTTCTTCCTTACATTTTTTGTGTGTTAAGTATTACTGCCAATCGCAGTTATGTAGAAATTCTTACACCATTGAAAGGTTCTGCTCTACATATAACAGCTAATACCATGTGACAAGAGTATTTAACTGTGTGGTTTGCCATAAGGCAAACAGGGTTGATGTTAATAGTTTATGACTCCTGCAAATTTCAGATTCATCGACCCGAGCAATTCTATTCCCACAGCACACTATTTATACATTAAGACATTAATTTTGCATGGTATATTTATGTTGCTTTATGCATATATATATATATATATATATATATATATATATATATATATATATATATATATAAGAATCTATATAAGCAACTTTCTAAATCATGAATGGCAGACAAACAACTGGCTTTTAGCTGCAGTGAAGTTTCATTAAACTTCTGTACCTCAACAAAGTAGCCAACTGTAGCTAAGTAAAGGATTCTTCTGATCTGAATTGCCTAGACATAGATGTGTATATAGTTATCTTTACACCTAGTGCCATCCTCCTGATCTTAGGCTCCTTCTCTCCAAAAAATGCTCTTCTCCAAACTTGAAGACCGAACAGAAATGATTTTCTTCTTTTAAACTTCAGCAAGCCACTGCTAGGCCTTTACAATTTACAACTCATGCAGGTTATTGCAATTCTCAGCTTTGCTGGAAAAAAAATAGAAACAAAAATAGTTTACATGGTATTCTTGATGGCAGATATTTGTTCACAGTCAGGCAAGAAATTTAAGCGTCTCCACAAGAGAGGGAGCTCCAGCACATTATAGCTTTACCAGGATGTCCTCAGCCAAATGCACAAGAACTGGGAGGATAGTAACATACAATGTCTGTGAGACAATGTGCTGCTAGGTCAAAGCTGGACTGCTGTCTTGCACTTCATGACTACAGAAACATACAACAATAACCCCGGCCCTTTACAGGGGCTGACTGTGAGGAAAATTGAAACAATGTTGCCAACATCGTCTGTCTGCTTTGGCCAGAAGTAATACCAGTTGTCCATGCTCATGGCAAGCTGCAGGAAGAAGCATTAATAGAACTGTGGCAGGTCAGCTAAAACATCCTTTCCCTTGAAAAATATATAGACATGTTAATCAGTAATATCATTCATCAAACTACCATTAGCACGAGTCAGGAATAAAATGCTCCTAATTATATTCTGGCCTTGGAAAATGCTAAGGTAAATATAAATGTACTGAGTATATTCAGTAAAAATTAATTGAAACCATATACAAACTACTTACTTATGTTTGGATTGTTATCCTGATAGCAAAAATCACTACAAAATATCACATAATTTGCTCTGTATAAAATTGTCACATTGATATGACTTTGTATTTTTTTGGGTGTGGGGTAAAATGAACTTTACAGCAGTAGTGGCTTTTTGGATGGGAATGAAATTTTATAGATGATGGAATATTTTTTTCAAAATTGGGTTCAGGAACTATATGTTTGTTTGTCATTTTAAAATAATTAGATAGATATAAAACACAAAACATAACTTCCACAGTGTGTGTTTGTGTGTGTGTGTGTGTGTGTGTGTGTGTGTGTGTGTGTGTGTGTGTGTGTGTGTGTGTGTGTGTGTGTGTGTGTGTGTGTGTGTGTGTGTGTGTGTGTGTGTGTGTGTGTGTGTGTGTATTTGTGTGTGTATGTGTGTGTGTATGTGAATGTGTTTGTATGTATATATGACTGTTCTGGGACTCTTGAGGTTATATGGGATATGTGTGCAATTGTGGAACTGCACGACATTGAGAGATTTTTAGCACTGTGAATGTTGCTTATAATAATTTAAGAGAACATCTAAGGGCACTACACAAGGATGATTTACAAGATGCCAAGATTTTTTACTCTTTATTCACCTCCCACCCGAAAATAACAAGCATCTTTGGGATCCCAAAACACCATAAAAATATCTCTGATCCTCCCTGCAGACCAGTAGTGGCAAGTGGTAGTTCCATAAGTGAGACAGTATCCATCTACCTTGATGCCCTGATAAACCAATGTCAGAGGCCAACAAATGTTTTATTATAGACTCACCGGATTTTCTTGGTAAAATTAGAGATATTCCAGTTAGCAATTCTACTATCCTAGTCATAATTGACTTTATAAAGTACTTCCACAAAGCTACTGTATTCAAGCTGCATCAGAGGCACATGAAAAGGACAGGAATGTATTATCAGGAGGGACAGAAGTTCTAGAAGGATTATTGGACCTAACCCTCAGGAACAACTACTTCATGTTCAACAACAACTTTTATAAGCAGACTAGTGGAATAGCTATTGGGGTGGCCATGGTCCCAAGCCTGGCCAACATGGCTCTAGGAAAATGGAAAGAGGAGGCAGTGTACCAACAACCCTATTTTGCATCGATGAAATGCTATCTCTGTTTTATTGATAAGATATTTATCAACTGGGAGGGGGATGAAGCCACACTGAATGACTTTTACAACCATATCTGTAATTTCACTAACTTCCTGAGATTCATAACCTGTTACAGCAAGATCTCAGCCAACTTTTTAGACATAACCGTATCAAAGGATGCAGAAAAAAAATTCCTCTCCAAAAACCTGTTCAGAAAAAGCAACCAGGGTTAATACGTTGCTGTGCAGTAAAAGCATGCATCTTCAGATCACAAAGAGAAATGTTATAAAATCTCAGGGAATGAGAATTGCACGTCTTCAAAGAGCTTAGAAATTTCATCACAAATCTAATCAGGCTACGTCAAGATGTTCTGGCTAGGGAGTACAGCAGTAGATTATTAAACTCCATCCTCAATCCCATCAGAACTTTAAAAGAGGCAGATGACAGCATCTTGAGGGACCCCCTTGTGAGACTCCCAGTACTCAGCGGACACCAACACTGTGATCCAGAGAAGGACAAAAGAAAAAGAAGCATGGCGCTCTCACTTTTACAGTAGATTATAAAACAATCAGAAAGATCATGATTGACAACTGGGTAATGATTACACACAAACGAATGGACAAACTTCTAGGACCTCATCCTTGTTTCATATTTAAGAAATCCAGGACCATTAGAGACTTGGTAGAGTGAAAATTCGAACAAGAGCAAGACAGCAGAAAAACTTACCCCTGCAGCCCCCTCTTTTTGCTCTTACTGCAAGTACATGAGCAACAAGGAATACTTCCTACTGCAAATACATGAGCAACAAGGAGTATTTATTTTGTCCAGTACACAGGAGAAAAATCAACAGCACTTGTTCTAGAAATTACAACAGTGCTTTTATGATATACCATGCACAGTGTAATGGTTGCAGTTGTTTTTAGATAGGAAAAACTGTGAACATATTCAAAATCAGTTTAGCACACTACCTGTCTGACATCAGACTCCAGATCATGAGAAACGAACAAGCAAAGCACTGCTGTGATTTCCCAGACCATGGACATTTCTATTTCCACATCCTGGACAAGCTCACTATGGGTCCACTCAAAGGAAACAAAAATGCAATCCTGGGAAAAAATGGAGTTCAACTGGCAGATCAGGCTTGATGTCCACAGCTACCCTGATCTAAACTCAAGCATTTCCATTAGAAGTGCAGTTGCACTCAGGAAAATAACCATAAACCATACAGCTAAAACACCTAACTCAGGATGTGGACATAAACCATTAATTAACCCCTATTGTTGCTTTTAATATGACAAAATCAATAAATCACTGCATCTACATTAGCATGGTTTATCTGGTGAACCAGTGACATGGAAAACAAGCTACATTATAATTCTTTTTTTTGTGTGTATGTGTGATTCTATATGTGTACAAATATATATGTAAGTGGCATTGGTACGACACTGTTTTTACCTCATGATGTGCACAAGCTTAAAAAGCAACTTTCAGTTATTTGAAAGGTGTTTTTTTCTACTACTGATTTGGGACTTTGGTGCTAAGAGTGAGAAAAGGTGACCAAACTCTAGCCTTCCAGTTTGATTGACAGCCCATGCCCATACTGATTACATCACCCTCTTGCATCATTTAACCCCATCCTGAGCCTCATGGCACCCCCCCCCCTTTCAGAAGATTGGTTAATTGCCCTTCTGTCTGATCCCTCTCAGTTTCCAGCCCTTTATCTAGCTTGGCACAGAACTATCCAGCCCTCTTTTGCATTAACTTTACCACCTTGTACCTGAAGAGAGGAAGATTCTGAACAGAAGAGCCTTCAGTAACTCCTAGACTCAGGAAGATGCTTAACAGTTAAGACTCCAGATTGGAGTGTCTTCAAACTATACTCTGGGATGAAGAGTGTTCGACCTCTCACTGGAGCTACCCCACAGCAAACAGGTATAGATGCTCTAGACACTGGGCCTGCATTTAACAAATTTTCTATAATCTGCAGTACAATGAAAATTGTTCTTCCAGGGCACCACTCCACACTGTTATATTCTTTATACCATAAGTACAATTTTCTTATACTCAAAGAAGATCTGAGTTTCTTATGTTTACTAAAAGTGTTTGTATACTCTGCAGTTCACCACTTGGTGGATTTTTATACAATGGGCAGACTATGCCCATATAGAAGGTTCTGAGGTCTCAAACGTTACTCACTTTTTTTCTCCTACTTGTGCACATCCATGAAATCTGTAAAAATGAGCACTGCTTCCTTTTTTCCACCGTATGTTATTTCTCTGGATGACTGCACTGTTCACAAACTGGAAATACCTAGTGTAGCTTTAAGTGACTACCTCACCTGCATATAAAAAGGGCTGTCTTTATCAAGAGGAAGAAGAATGGGGACTGGTCACATTAATCATGTATATCAGCCACTTATAACCAGGCACTGTACACCTTTTTTGATATACAAGAGAATATTAGCCTTTCATATTATATGTCAGTAGATAATAAGCCCCATAAAAGTAGGCACAGGCTCTCATATTACATGTGATAGACTGGAAAATGGTTTGTAATAAGGCATAATTACTTGGCTGCAAGGAATATGAGCCCTACTGATGCAGACACAGCCTCTCATTTTACATGTGTTAAAAAACAGACTAATAAAGTCTGCTGACAGCCTCATAAATGCAGGCATTTTCAATTATCAGAGTGGAATCCACTTTATTAGATGGACCTGACACTCAGGTCGAAGTGTTTTTTTTAAATATAGTTCTATAGTTGTAGATAATAGTGTGTTGCCATGCTTTGTTAATAGTTAAAAATAAAATAAAACCTTTTAACTAAGAATGGGGTTCCACAGGCTGTTGAGCTGGTCAACCCTCACAGGTCTTTCAGGAATAGTCAAATAAGGGACTAGACTCCTAGCTTTGTGATTGGCTCCTTGTTTTTCCATCTCTGAGATTTTCATCCAATCAGATCCTATGGAACCTGCCACCTTTGTCAACAACTGCCTTTAACTGACCTGTTGAAATGTAAAGTATTAGAACAAGAACACTCATCCATCTACCTGCTTAACTGAATAAACTACTGGAAACTTTAACAAAGTGTCTTTATTCCTCCCACAGGGAGGCTATCAGAGAGAGAGAGTCTCCTAGATCTGCTAGCTAATGTGATTTTATCTTGACTAATCCTTTATGGTCTCAAAAGAGAGGGAGGGAGAAAGTCTACTGCATAGCTAGGAAAGGAAGCCTGAACCCAAGGTTAATGTACCTATTTTGGGTCAGTACTTTTCTAAGATGTTTCCTAGGAAAAGAAATCAAAAATTAAAAAAAAATGATGTAATGTGATCCTGTCTCACCTACATTCTCTACAGATGGGTTTGGAGCCGATCCTCGGCTCCGACTCGGCCGCTATACAATAGAACGCAGTCTCTTATTGGCTGAGTTACCTCATATCCCAGGATGCACCACTACCACTTCCCCAGATCTCGTTTGCCGCTTTTCAGCATAGACGTGGTCTCGGACTTGGCTGAGCTAAGTATCTTTAGTCAGAAATTTTTCTGTCTGAATTTTGGTCAAAACTTACCCAAAAGCTGTTTTAACAGCTATTTGTTGTTGTGTGATTGGTTTTTGATATTTTCTTGTGGTAAATTGTGTTTTTTTTTTGTGGTAATTAATGGTCCCATTTAAGTTAGAGGGGCCTAGCCCTACCCTAGGCGTTTTAGTTAGAGTCTAGGTTGTCTGTGTGCTAACTTTGTTTTTTGGTAGTCGGTGTTTATTGTTTATATAACCATGTCTAAAGAGCATAGACCATCAGGTTTTAAAAAGTGTTCTAAATGTAGTTATAAAATGTCTATTACAGATGACCATTCTTTATGTGTCTATTGTTTGGGTCCGAAGCATCTTCAGGAGTCCTGTAGCGTTTGCCACGCTTCTTCCTCTCGTGTCCTCCAAGAGAGGAAAAATAAGTTGATCTTGAAAGGGCTTATTACCCCTTCCTTTGAAGAAGCCCTATCTTCCTCTTCTTCGCCTTCGAAGAAGAAAAAGTCTTCGGCTCCGACCAGCCCGTCGGATCCGGCAGCAAAAAAGTCTCGGCAGGCTTCTCCGTCGGCTCCACGGACTTTGGAGCCGAGGGCGGAACGGTCTGCCTCGATGTCTCCAGCTTCGACTCCTCTGGTTTCGGAGTCGAGAGCTTGAGCGTCGAGAGGCGAGTCACCTTCATCGGCTCCACTGCCTTCGGAACCGATGGGGGTTGCCCGCTCAGACTCTTCCCCTTCGGTGCCGAAGTCCACATCGGCTCTGAGGGAAATTGCAGTTGTAGTGGAGTCTCCCTCGGCGCCGATACTTCTCGAACCTTTACAGAGCCAGCCCCCCAGTCTTTCGGAGCCGGCGGAGAAGTCGACTCGGACCCGGTCGGTCTCTTCTCGGTCATCGAGGATGTCCGATTCGGACTTAGACAGGGTGCTTCAAAGGCTTTTTCAGTCTCCAGTCTTTGCAAAGTTGATCTCGGCTCCAGCCCAGTTGGCTCTGGAGCCGATCTCCCATCCTGCTACATCGATTCCTCCTCCAACAGCTTTGGCGCCGTTGGAGTCGGTGTTGGTGGAACCGGTGGAGGTTATCGGGTCGGTTCCGACTCTAACTCCAACCCCGTCCCTCGGGTCGGGGTTCGGTATGCGGACCTCCTCTGTCGGCCTCGGGGGGGACGCTTCGGGCCCGATCCTTTCGGTTCCGAGCCTCCCTCTCGGTGCGTCGGCTGCAGGGGTTCCGACTGCCATTGTGGCCTCAGGGGTTGAACCATCCCAGGACTCTGGGGGTCCAGCCTTCGATGCCATGAGGAGTGCCTTGGCCAAATCCTCTGTGGCCACTTCGACCATTTCACCACCACCTTCCCTGGGCATGGAGACTGGCGCCTTTGCAATCCCCCTGTCTCACGACAGCGGAGCCCTGGGCCTGAGGTTACCCCCATTGGGGGTTCCCTTCTTCCTGGAGGTCCCTCCGACACGCTTTCGGAGGAACCTCCCAGGAAGAAACAGTGTAAGAGGAAACACGTAGACTCCCCTGATGAGTCTCTCACCTCGGATACCGACCTCAATGATGCGGAGGGGTCCCCAAAGTCGTCCTCGGAAGATGTCTCCTTTGCGGACATCTTAGAGATCCTCAAGCAACGAGGCGACTGGCAGTCAAAACCCCCTTCTGCTGAGGAGTCGGTTTACCTCAAGGCCTTCGGGGCTCAGCCCTCCGCCTCCTGGGTGTCTCCGCCCTTCGATGAGCTTCTGGATTTCATCTCTCGAAGGGCATGGGAACACCCGGATTCTGTTGAACCGGTGCCAGCTCGCCCCAATAAATTCCTTTCGGCTCCCCCGGATAAGGACTTTCTATCGAAGGGCGTGGCTGTAGATGCTATGGTGGTGGCATCTGCCACCCAACAAGATGTGGCAGAGGCTTCGACGTCCGTCCATCCTCCTAATAAAGAGTCTAGGAGCATGGATCGGTACGGCAAGCGTACCCTTTCTTCAGCGGCCTTTACATTAAGGTCTCTGAATTACCTGACACATTTCACCAGACTACAGAGGGATCTGATCAAGGAGCTTTCGGATACCCTCTCTGGTAACTTACCTGAGCAGTTGACCCAGACGGTTAACTCCCAGTTGGCTACCCTGTCTTCATTATCTAACTCGTCCATGTGGCTCATTTCTTATGCGGCCGAAGGAGCGAGCAGAGCGGCGGGAACAGGTGTTGCTCTACGGAGACAAGCCTGGCTACGCCTGTGTCACTTTGCAGAGGCCTTTAAGTCTTCCTTTGCCAACGCCCCCTTTGATGTGTCCTCACTGTTTGGACCCAAGGTAAAGGACACATTGACTCGCTGCGAACAGGAGGGTAAGACTTTAACTGCCGTAGGAGCCCGGTTTTCCACTCCCTTCAGACTTTATCCCAAGGCTCGAAGGGGAGGGAAAATGTGGTTCCGTAAGTCTCAAAAGCCTTACTCGCTGCAGCAGAGTGATTCCCCTTCTAGAGGCAGAGGAGGGGGAAATTTTTCAGGGAGACGCCGTCCCAGAGGCGGTGGAGGCCCCCGCAACACTGGAGACCGCGAGTCCTTTCGTGGCTCCTCCTTCTTCCAGCATCCCTGAAGGAGTACCTGACTGTGCAGCTCCGGAGCCAGTCGGGGGTCGCTTTTCGAGACACCTAAAGGCCTGGGAAAATATTACTCAGGACCAATGGGTGCTTCGAATCATCGCCGGAGGTTACTCCATTCCCTTTTCTCAACCCCCTCCATCAGTCCAAAGAATCCCGGACCCGCCACCCAGTCAACGGGATCATGCAGCCAACGAAATATCAAAGCTGCTTCAAAAAGGGGTCATCCAACCTGTCCCCGCAGACCAGGCTGGATCAGGGACTTACTCAAGATTCTTTTTGGTGCCAAAAAAGACCGGGGACTTGAGACCCATTTTGGATCTCAGCAAACTAAACCGATTTGTGAAAAAGTCCAAATTCCGGATGGTCACTTTGCAATCCATTCTTCCGCTTTTGGAGAAAGGTGTTTGGATGTGCTCCATAGATCTCAAAGACGCCTGCTATCACATTCCGATAGATCAGGCGTCGAGGAGACACTTACGCTTCAGCCTAGGAGACAGTCATTTCCAGTTCCAAGCACTGCCCTTTGGTCTCACCACAGCCCCCAGGGTGTTCACCAAATGTTTGGCGGTGGTGACTGCTCACCTGAGAAGTCTAGGATTCCAGGTGTTTCCATACCTAGACGACTGGCTCCTAACTGCCACCTCCAGGCATCTACCCTTGGAAAACCTAGCAGCCACTATCACACTAGGCAACTCCTTAGGAATCACCTTCAATTGGTCAAAATCTGTATTGCTGCCATCTCAGCATATTCTGTTTATTGGTGTAGAAATAGACTCAAGGCAGATGCGAGTCTAGCTCCCTGCGGAAAGGATAGCGACGCTCCAGCTTCTGGTTCAGGCATTGCTCCTCAGACGTCGTGCTCCAGCGAGAATGGTCCTACAGCTGTTGGGCTCCATGGCAGCCACCATTCTTCTGGTCCCCTTGGCAAGGTTGCACATGAGGATACTCCAGTGGCTCCTATAAGTCCAGTGGTCTTATCAAGACCTTCCCCTCAGTCACCACATATTGATCACAGACACGTGCAAACAGGATCTTCGTTGGTGGCTTCTCTCCTCCAACCTGAATCTAGGGTGACCCTTCGTTCCCCCCCACTCCCCTCTGCCACATTGACTACGGACGCCTCCCAGACAGGGTGGGGGGGACATTATCTGGACAGGTCGGTCCAAGGCACGTGGCACTCTGACGAGAGTCTTCTCCACATCAATATCCTGGAGATGAGGGCGGTGCTTTTAGCGTTGCAAGCACTGCACGATCACCTCCCCCAGGGTACGATTGCCATTCACTCCGACAACATGTCGGTAGTCTGGTACTTAAACAAGCAAGGAGGGACCAGGTCCTACCCCCTTTGCAGAGAAGCCATGAAAGTATGGGATTGGGCGATTGCTACCAAGTGTTTCCTAGTGGCAATGCACATTCCGGGGAAATCCAACGTGATAGCCGACAGACTGAGCAGAACTATTCTCTCCCCTCACGAGTGGTCGTTGAACGACAGAGTGGTAGCGCAGATTTTCACGAGATGGGGAATTCCTTGTTGCGATCTCTTCGCAAGTCCCCTCAACGCGAAATGCCAGCACTTCTTCACTCTCACCCCAGTTCCGGGGGAAATCCCCAAGGACGCTCTAGTCCACGTTTGGCCCTCTAGTCTGCTATATGCCTTTCCACCGGTTCCCCTTCTCCCCAAGGTGATTCAGAAGGCGATTCGCTTGGGAAGCAAAATGATATTAATCGCCCCATACTGGCCTCGACAAGTCTGGTTCCCCTTTCTTCACAAATATGCATTGGAGGGTCCTTGGTTCCTTGACCAAGTTCCGGACCTTTTGACGCATCAGTCAGGACAGCTCCATCAGTCCCTCCATTCATTGAAGTTAGCAGCCTGGCTACTCCTCTTCCAACCATAGTTAGGAGCCATTCTTTCACCCCTGAAGTCATGCACATCTTGTCTTCGGCCCACAAGACTTCTACGAAAAAGATATATAGCAATAAATGGAAGAGGTTTGCTATTTGGGCCCAACTCAGAGGATTAGACCCGATGACAGCCTCGGTGTCAGAAGTACTGAAGTGTTTAGCTTCCCTATTCAACCAAGGTTGCTCAGTGTCTACCATCAAAGTGCAATTGGCGGCTATTTCCAATTTTCATGAGAGTGTGGAACCTCCTTTAATGAGCAACAAGTTGTGCAAAGCCTTTATTAAAGGAGCTTGGCTTCTACGACCCCCTATATCTCAACCTGCACCTCCGTGGGACCTTAACGTGGTATTAGGTGCATTAACCTCATCTCCCTTTGAGCCGGCAGCAACCTGTGATCTAAAATTCCTTTCTTGGAAGACTGCCCTTCTAGTTGCTATTACATCAGCCAGACGAGTTTCAGAACTTCAAGCCCTATGTGTTAAACCACCATACTTGGTATTTCACAAGGATAGAGTATCTCTTAGACCAAACCCATCTTTTATACCAAAGGTTTGTTCTAACTTTTGTTTACAACAATCACTAGAACTACCGGTCTTCTTCCCTAAGTATTCGAATAGAGCTGAATATACTTTTCACAGCTTGGATGTACACAGACAATTACGTTTCTATTTGGATAGGACACACAAAGCACGAAAATCAGATCAACTGTTTGTGTCCTTTTCGGATAATAGATTAGGCAAAGCAGTCACAAAAGTCACTATTGCCAAGTGGATCAGAGACTGTATCAATCATATTTATCTCATCTCAAATAAGGAACTTATAGTTCCAGTGAAAGCTCATTCTACTAGGGCTATGGCCACTTCGGCAGCTTTTCATTCCAAGCTCTCTATTAGTGACATTTGTGCGGCTGCCACGTGGTCATCTTCACACACCTTTATTTCTCACTACAAATTAGATGTGGCATCCAGGGGTCGAGCTTCCTTCGGTTCCACAGTTTTCAGGAGTGTTTTCCAGTGAGCCACCCAGGAATTAGGTGCTAGGGACGCTGTCCCATCTGTAGAGAATGTAAGCGAGATAGGATCACATTACATCTTTTAGTTATGTACTTACCATAACTTTAGATGTATGGGATCCATCTTGCCTACATTCCTAATAACCCACCCTCCTTCCCCCTGCCTCGTAGACCAGGAGAGACCGGACGATCCGAAATTGAACTTCTTTCCTCTCTTGAAGACCTGAGAATGTTATAACAATAGTATGTTTCTGTGAGCATGAGTGTGGACAAACAAGATCTGGGGAAGTGGTAGTGGTGCATCCTGGGATATGAGGTAACTCAGCCAATAAGAGACTGCGTTCTATTGTATAGCGGCCGAGTCGGAGCCGAGGATCGGCTCCGAACCCATCTGTAGAGAATGTAGGCGAGATGGATCCCATACATCTAAAGTTATGGTAAGTACATAACTAAAAGTTTTTCTAATTTCAATTTTAACATACAGGGAAGATTTGTTGGGGTTTGTTAAGTTGTTAATTTCTCCCTTTTCTTTGTTTACTTCCTGTTCAGGAAAGAAGAGAAAAATACCCCCTTCATTTACTCTGACTTTCAGTTAGAAGAGCAGAGATTGGAGGAGACTGTGGTGTTTCAGGATTTTCTGCATAACTGTAAGAGACTGATTATGAGAAAATGTATGGCTACAGATTTCCCTCTAGAAGACCTTTCTTTCTCAGATACTTAATGTTAGATAAAAGATTGGTTTTACTGCGATCAGTATGAAATTCTTATTGGCCAGCAAATGTATTAGGATCTTTTAAAGTAAGACATTTCTTAATCTGCATCTGTTCCTCTTTTTTATCTTCTCTAGTGAATGTTTTCCTGCCAGCTTATAGTTTACCTGACAGTCAGCCTCCTGCCACTAAGTCTGAAAGGTCACAGAGTGAGCCCCAGACTAACGGATAATTGTTTTCTAACCTTAAGGGTTTTCCTTGAAGTGATTTTATTATCCAAAGCTGCTTCTGTTAAGACAGATTACTAATCCAATTCAGTCTGACAAAGATGGGCAGGTTTTTCACAAATTGGAAAAGAAAGTTTATTCTCGTGTAGCATAAGATTTTCTGTGGCTGGCTAATATTATCAGTTCTGTGTCTTACTGTCTGGTCTATCTACTGCTCTAATAGTATTTACAAAGTGTCTAGCCCCAGTACTTTCTTATTGCAGATGTTAAGGCATTTGCATTTTTCCATATTTGGTTGATTGTCTTAAATTTGCAGACTTTCTCCTTTTGTGTACTTACAGAAATCTTTGTTTCGCTCCCGAGGTGAATTTCTTGGCATCTGTATCTCAAACATATAATAAATCAATGTTTTTATATTATGTCTAATTTGTTATAATTATTTAAACTTCAGATTTTTTTTGTTTTGTTTTTGAAGACTGAAAAATTATTGTTCTTAAAATGTTTTGTAAAAATTTTGATCTTCTCTCCCCAGCCCTCTGCTGAAAATGGACTTCTACCCAATTGAACCTTCCAGGTAATCAAATGTCAATAAATGAATAAATAAATAAATACATAAATAAATAAATAAAGCAGTTATGATCACTGACCCACTCATAATTCTCTATGTAATTGCTAGGAAGCAATTTTCAGTCCTTTTTGTTACTCCACAGCTAAGAAGATTTTCTCTGACTTTATATAGGGCACATGGCCTGGCTTTTTGAAACAGAGAATTAGATAAATTATCTGATAATGGCATCATTTTTTAGTCCAGAGCTTAAGACCATCAGACGATCAGTCAGAACATCAAGATTGGGACTTTGATCAAGTCACTTAACTGTGCACTGCTTCATTATCACATAGAACAGACATCCTTGTGTCTAATAAGTTTACAGAATTATTATATATCTGAAGCTTCAAAATTTTGAACCTAATATGTTCGACATGAGCAAAACTTGAAACCTTGAATGTATAATAAAAAAGTAAAAAAAAATCAAATGTCAATAAATGAATAAATAAATAAATACATAAATAAATAAATAAAGCAGTTATGATCACTGACCCACTCATAATTCTCTATGTAATTGCTAGGAAGCAATTTTCAGTCCTTTTTGTTACTCCACAGCTAAGAAGATTTTCTCTGACTTTATATAGGGCACATGGCCTGGCTTTTTGAAACAGAGAATTAGATAAATTATCTGATAATGGCATCATTTTTTAGTCCAGAGCTTAAGACCATCAGACGATCAGTCAGAACATCAAGATTGGGACTTTGATCAAGTCACTTAACTGTGCACTGCTTCATTATCACATAGAACAGACATCCTTGTGTCTAATAAGTTTACAGAATTATTATATATCTGAAGCTTCAAAATTTTGAACCTAATATGTTCGACATGAGCAAAACTTGAAACCTTGAATGTATAATAAAAAAGTAAAAAAAAAAAAACTTACCTTAACACACTGAGTAGGGGGGCAAGCCCCCTGCTCCCCCCACACCCCCCCCTAATTAAATATACCAACTCCGAGACCACACTTCAGTGTAGAAAAGGGAAATTTTCCCATTCTGCACATACAGAGCTGTTGCCTTTCACCTTCAAACTTTTCAAAGTTCGATCATATGGTGTCAGCCATATGAAGTTCGAACTTTGAAACATTTGGCAATTTAATAGGGACCCGAATCAACAAATAAATAACCATTCCACCATATAAGGTGCAATATGGGATGAGGTAATTGAACTGCAGTACGTTACTGCTGTTTTCTCATGTTGCACTTTATTGTCAATAAACTTTATCACAATACTGAGATTATGTGAGACACACACACACACACACACACACACACACACACACACACACACACACACACACACACACACACACATACACACACACACAGATTTGGCTTTTACTTACATAGAATGATAACTCCCTTAAAACAATCAGATGTTAGGTTATCTATCCAAACTACTCATTTCTTAACTAAAATACATAAAAATACTGTCATTTATTATAAGCCAAAACTGCTCATTATGTGAGACTGGAGTCCCCATATTTAAACAGACTCTTTAATCTATTGCAGACCTTGTTTCTGTCACTGTTTATTTTTTCAGACAGAAGTTATGATGGATTAACTCTGTCATGCAACTGTATTATTTATTACAGCATAAAATATATTATTTATTATTTGCCTTCAAATACTCAAGGTGAACTTGCACAAGCTGCATTTCTTTGGCACAGATAGCCAATGCTTAATTTTTCCTTTTGTGTTGACTGAGTACGTGGTGTAGTATTGCTTGCAGGTTTGAATTTTACAATACAGTTCTCATTCCTAAAAAAAAAAAAACGTTCATTTTAATTTGTATGTAGTGTATTTGAATGAAACTTTTATTTCCATTCCACTTCTGGTACTTGTGTCATAATTATTTCTGTGCTTAAGGGAATATTTCTGTCCAGTGGGGGGGTCAAAGTAATGAATTTTGGGGAGACTATGTGTAGATTAGATATGGGGCAATAATAGTCTGCATGAACTGATACTGTCTTTAAAACGTGAGGAACTCTTTGACTCTGGAAACCAGATTATAAAGAGTTGATGGTTCTGATCTTTTAAATCCAGCACACAGTTCAATTATTACCATCTCTTTTTATGTAATTCAGTGATTTCTCATGCCTAGCGCATTCTTATTGTAGTTTTTGCTTTTCTCTCAATGGGATAAAATACTTCCATTTGTAAACATACTTACATACAACCTGCATGAAATATGGCCCTTGATAAAACCTGGTTGCTCTAACTCCTAGATTAAGATGGACACTACCCCATTTCATAGTATTGCAGTAACCTGTCATTCTTACCTCCAAACTATTCTTTTTATCCTTCGCATCTCGTAGTGTTGAAATCACCAGACGCTGTTACTCCTATGATCCTTTTCACGTCACAAAGACATGTGTCTGAAGGGTTACTCCCTGGGCCTCTGCTGAAAACTGGCTTCTTTCCAAGTCAGACTTCTCCAGTTAACAAATGTTAAATAAATAAAAATAAATAAAATCTCATAGTGTTGCAATCACTTGTCAGTGTTCACCCCCCAAATACTCCTATGATCCTAAGCATCTCATAGCGTCGGAGTCATCTGTCAATGTTACCCACAACTACTCCTATGATTCTAAGCATCTCATAGTGTTGCAGTCACTTATCAGTGTTATCCCCTAAATACTCCTGCGATCCTAGGTTTTTCATATTGTTGTAGTACAACAAATGGTTCCCAGCCCATAAGGTTGATTGGCAGTATGATAAATGCTTGCTGGATGTTGGTTCTGTCATCTGCAGTTCCAGGGAATGCTATATATCATCATATATCATAGGTAAGTACTAGGAGACCTGACTTTGTGGACCATTTTTAGCCTAGCCAATTTCCTTTTTAAAGGTAAGGATCAAATCCTGCACCTTGCGTCTGTGAGGTAAACACTTTAACCATTATACTGGGCTCCTTAACAATTTCTCCAACCCCCTTCACATGCTGCACCATAAAGTTTAGGAACAATTTCATAATTCATGAGACTAATTCATGTGATATCCATAATGTGTCCCCAGTAGGTCACTGAAAAGTCCCTGTGTCTAAAATGTTTAAAGCTACACATACCTTAGTATCCTCATGAATTGGAATTCCATGCATTCCCCTCAATCCTGCCTATGAGTGACACAGATCAAAACAGTCCCATAAAGTCTGTCGAACCACACAGACACTGTCCAAAACATGTTGGTTACTTAACGGGCACTATGTCAGGTACTGTCTAGCACTCCTTTGTTTCTGTGAATGGCTATTTTGTGCAACAGTGAGGGTACTATCTTAGAAGGTGGCCAATAATTCGTACAGATGAACACATGTCCCCTCATGTACACCATGATTTTCAGTGTAAAGAAATAGTATGCACCGCAGCACCCCCACTTTATACATTTCTGCATCCTGCCACCATTTTTATTTTATCATTTTCATGATCTTCATTATCCCACTGTCTTAATGTGTTCACTAGCATTCACAGTACGCCATGCTATGTTGACCCTTGAATGATTGTTCTATCTGTGTCGCTCAGTTACTCAGACCCTTTGTGTTACTACCCTTTTTGCCAATTTGTGCTGCACATTGTGGTAATTACTTGTGAATCCTGGCCAATATCTTTCTAATCACTAAAATATCAAAATGTTTAGGATACACTGCAGTAGAAATTAGCCAAATCTATTTTTTCTGCTTAGACCTATTTTTTTTCCTTAAGTCCTACGATGCCAGTGCATTTTTATATAATTAATTTAATAATATTGAACATTGCTGTTATTTAAACATGATGATACTAGTATAAACCACCAAATATTTATTATGATTTTTTCTTAATTCATTTTCTCTTTTTATATTTCAGTTAGTCTGAACTCATGATATCTACACCATTCTTCCCCATCACTCTCATGTGCCATTTTACTACTGCCTTCAGAGTATTTTATAGTTTTTTTAAAGTGGTTGTCTATGAAACTGATAAATCCTATCTATATGGCTTTACATCATCGATAAAAAAACAAACAAATTAATACATTTATTTATTTATTTTACATTTGTTGACCAGGATTGTCCAACTGGATATATGTCCATTTTCAGTGGAGGCCCGGGGAGAAAAGCTCCAAGATAATAATACACATTGAACATTTAGTAAATGTTAGTTTCAAGCAGATTACAGTCATAAGCAATACCAGCATTTAGCACATATAGTACTAACTTATTATAAAACACTTTACAAAACATAACATTATTTTCAACATTATATATACATAACATTACATTCAGGTTTAAACACATTGAGCAGCAGTTATACAATTGACCCTTCCTGAAATGGAGTGGAAGAAAAAAGTTAGAAGTAGTTGAAGGTAAAGCACGTAAGTAATAGAGAGGTCACTAGTCGGGGTTAGTGCAAGGACATAACTAATGAGTTTTGAAGTATTTCTTGAGTTTGTTTTTGAATTGAGTTAGTGAGGGCTCTAGGGTCAAGTCAGCTGGGAGTCTGTTCCATGTTTTTCCAACAGAGTTGGCAAACAGAGAGTGCCCAGCTGGGTAGCTGGATTTGTATGTTTGAAATTGGAGTCAAGTGGATGATCGCAGTGTCCGGGTGCTGTTGTAGGGGCTGATAATATTTTTTAGTGCAGGTGTATTTTCTGGTTGGTAAAGGACTTTATGTGCCACTATTAGCTGGTTATACTGCAGTAGCTAGGCAGTTCAAGCCATCCTAGGTGATTTAGGTTATGACAGTGGCAAATCTGGCAATGTGGTTATAATAGGATGATAGTTTATTAAGATCTGTTTTGTTTAAGTTGGAGAATAGAGGTGAGGTGTAGTGAAGAGTTGATAGTAGATGGGAACGGGCAATTGCAGTTCTAGCAAGTGGGGTAAGGAAAGGTTTGATTCTGTAAAGAGAGACAAGTTTTTTATTAATGGTTTTGATAGTTTGATTGATATGCACATCAAATTTCAGGTTGTTATCAACTACGACACCCAGTAGTTTAGTTAGGGCTTCTGGGGAGATGATAGTGCCATTGTTAGTGGTTATGTTGAAGGATGGCAGGGGGGTCCTGCATGTGGGGGAGAAGAGGGTAGCTTAGTTTTGTTGGGGTTTAGGATTAGATGTTGATTGGAGAGCCATTTTTCCACTGTATTGAAGGTATTATGGATTAATGTGAATAAAGTAGCTGGTGAGGTGTCAGAACAAATCAAGGTGGAGTCATCCGCATATTGAATTCAGGTAGCATCTGGGATGACTGAATGAAAGTCATTGATAAAGATGGAGAAAAGAAGGCGTCCTAGCATCGAGCCCTGGGGGGACTCCTAATGTGATGGGTAGGTGAGATGATAGCTTGTCCTGCCATAAGATTGCCTGTTACCTGTCCTGCAGGTAGGATTTAAATCATTGGAGTGCATGGTTGTTTAAGGAAAAGGCCTTCAAGGTATTTATAAGCATTTTGTGGTCAACCATGTCAAAAGCCTTGGATAGATCTAGAAAGAATGCTGAGGATAGTTTGTTATTATTGCGGTTGTGGTTAATGATGTTAGAGAAAGAGAGAAGGGCAGAAGCAGTACTGTGGTGTGGCTTAAAGCCATGCTTTAAGTTGGACAACTGCTTGTTCTGCGTGCGGCAGTGCATGAGCTGTATGTGTACACACTTCTCCATAATTTTAGCTAGAGGTGACAGAATAGCTATGGGTCTAAAGTTTGACAGTTCAGTGGAACTGCCTCCTTTATGGAGAGGTAAGACATGGGAGATTTTCCATATAGTGGGTACAGTAGCTTCAGATATAGCTCTGTTGATCAAGATAGAGATGGGGTAGGCTATGGTGTCAGCAGACTTTTGCAGATAGTCTGCGGGGAGGAGGTCGTTAACCAGGGTGGTGGATCTTAGTTTCTTAAGTAGGGGATAAATAAGTTGAGTAGGAACAGGTTAGAAGTTAAAGTATGTTCGGGTACTGGGTCTGGCTGCATTAGAATTAGAGCCATTGGGAGAGAGTTGGCTGGCTAGAGACTGGATAGTCTCTGTGAAGAAGCTGTTGAAGTTATTAGCAATGTCTACTGGGGATTTTTGTTGGGAAGCTGAGGAGGGTGGAGTGGCGGTTTGGCCTGGGTGGAGTAGTTTGTTTATTCCTGCCCAGACCTTTTGAGGTTTGTTTTGGTGTTTTTGCAGTAGATGGTAGTAGTGGTTCTTTTTGTCTAAAGTTATGGATTTTTTGGTGTCATTCCTTAGCTGTCTGAATCTTAGTTGATCAAGTGGGGCTTTTGATTTTTGGTAGGTGGCCCATGCTTTGTTCCTGAGAGAAATTTTGGTTTTGGTATCTATAGAAAGCCATGGTGCAATATTAATTTTGGTTCTAATAGAGTGGCTGGGAACATGGGAGTTATGAATAGCAAGGAATTTGGTGTTAAAGTATGCTACTGCTTCATCTAAGGGGAGACATTTTAGTACTGACCAGTTGCATGCCTTAAGTTCATTTTGAAACTTGGTGAGAATAAAATTCTTTTTGTTCCTTAATGTTCTATAGGTGGGTTGGTAGGATCAGTCTACTTTGAGCTTGATTACATAGGTGAGACAGTGGTCACTTAGGTCATCAGGCAAAGTGCCTGATTTATAGGACTGAAGATGGGTATTGACGAGTATCTAAAGCAAAAACTGTTGCCACTGCTCCAGACTTCATAGATTCAAGTGGTGAGTTATTGTATCAGAGATGGCTTTTAATTGATACCAGTGACTGTAATTCACCATTATTGCTGTCTATGAGTGTTCTTTTCCTGTCACATTCTGGATTCTTCTGTGCTGGTGACCTACTACAAAATGAGAGTTCAGCATTGCACAGTATTTTGGTTATGTGTACTGTCAGATTAACTGCAGTTCTAGAATAAACTGGAGACATTTTTCCTGAGATTAGGATGAGATATGCTCACTATGTCAACTACCTAATTATTTCAGAGTTTTGGATATTTAGCCTTAGTCTGAAATAGTCTGCTATACTGTCATTTCTATTGTCAGTAAATTTAAATACAATGTCAAAGGAGAGATCCTGTCATTAATGCTATTAGCATAGGTTCAGAAGGAAATGGCTGACTGATGGAGGACCTCATTGGTTGGACTTGCAGGGATCTGAGTTGCACTGCTAATTGGCAGCCCAGCAGGAAGATGAGGGCATCTGCACAGGGAATGCAACACTCAGTGTGGGATGCTAAAGGACAGCAAATATTTTGTAGGTGATTCTCAGAAATTCCTTGTGTTTCATAAATCATATTAGCCATCACATTTTCTAACTATGATATCTTCTCTCCTTCCTCTTAAAGAATGTTATAAGAAAAGGAATGAACAGGATGATGGGTCACTGGGACAGCCCCATGGATTTAACACATGGAGGACCTTACCCCATCAGAAAAAAAGATAAGCCATAATTAAGCTTCGTTACTTCCAGCTGTGTATAGATAAATAAGGACAGTACTGGAGGCACTGCATTATTCTAGAAAAGTATTATCATGAAATGTTTTATGGGCGACTATATTACTGTGTATCTTTTATTACCAAAACATAAAGCCTCATAGTAAGCAGAGACCTAGTCTTATACTTCAGCTTCTCCTACATGCCACTATTATAGTGCACACTTTATGCATTTTAGCAATATCTCAATAAATAAATAAAACAATCAAAGAACATAGAAAAAAAAAACATCTGTAAGATAAGCAGAGTTGTATGCAGTTGAAGACTTGGCAGCTCATGAACTTTGATACAGAAATGCTGCAGTTCTTCAACAGATCTGCTTGCCTGGAAACAGTAATTTTATTAAATGCAGTGCTTGGGAAAACAGTATCGGTTTGTTATTAGTAAAGACTAAAGTGGAGTATGAATGGATGCAAATGAAAAGTTAGTCTTTCCTGATGTTTTCCAAATCCAAGTTGCCTTTTTGTTGCTGCTATTGTGCATGAATGAGCCTGAAACCATTTAACTTGCCCTGTGCTGCCTCTGTATGCTGTCAGACATACAACTGCTCTGAGGTCTTGGTAAGAAAATTATAGTTTTCTTCTTGTAGAGAAGGCAGTGGCCTTATAAACAGATGACAAGCAATAATGGGATATAGAACACTGAGCAAGTAACCTGCCACTCACATGACAAACGTGTCACCACAGCCTGACAGTGTGACATATGCAGGGCAATAACATTCTAATGTCTCTAGGGCAATGGAAGACAACATTAAACCCTTGTACTGACTATACATTTTAACTTCAGATATGCTAACTAAAGCAGTTTACTCAGGAGTTGGGTTCATCAGGGTTTGTCAGAGCGCCCACAGCTGATCCTTTAGAGGATGCTCATTACTTCATTTTAGGCTTTATATACAGCCCCCAGATGGCCTCGATATCATGAAATGCCACTGTTGTAAATGGAACACTCTAATAAATTAAAAGGAAACAAACAGTCATGATGCAGCCTAATCAGATTCCCAAGTCACTGACATCCTTAACTGAAAGATGTTTTTCTAATGGTGTTGCGAAAAAAGGCAGTTAGTAGCAGATTCATTGCATGAACCCAGCAATGCCAAAGTATTAGACAAGTTTAATATATCTTCTAAAGCATCTTTGTAATAGGATGACTAGCATTTCTGTTGACAATCTTTTGCTGGTCTTAGATGCAGTACCAAAGTGTTATTAGTGTTAACAGATAGCATTGTCTTGGTAATAGAATTAAAGTATGATTCCCTTTCTCTGTTTGTGCTGTAGTCATAGGTTACTACGTCATTCCAGTCCATCACCAGAGTTAACAGATAATACTGACTACTGCAAGGATCAGTAATCTTTAATTATGAAAGCTTTCTGGATATGAGTTTGTTGCTGTCTACTGAAAAGTGTGTCTTGTGAAAGCTTGAGGATGTCACAGAATGTATATTTGTGTCGGAAGGAAAAGGGCTGAATGAACCTGAAGAGACTGCATTTTGCTATTTGGTTTAAACACTTATCTTTTTTTTTTCCTGCTGTCTGTTGACAATCTTCCCCCTCCTGGTCAGTCTACATATATGTTCTCCTTCACTGGGGTGAGATTTAAGGGAGGGGCCATCATTTAGATAAGAATTAGGGTGATGAGACTTTTCGTGCTGAGTCCTAACCTTGCTAGCACTTAGTGATGCACCGGAGAGGGTACGTGCAATGGGCTGACATCAAATCATATACCCTCATTTCTATGGGGGGGGGGTCTTTCAAGCAGCCTTGTATGCATATCCCTTCCTTTCACTGTTCCCCCTCCCTGCCTGGCTGTTGCAGTACCAGGACCACTAGTCGAACCATGGTCATGTGGTTCACAGTGAGGCTTCATTCCTCCTCATCTCAGAGGCAGAAATTTCTTTAAACATTATCTGGGTTTACCTATCTCAAACAGAAATGTTTGTTGGAGATTACTAAACTAAATCCAGCCACAGTGCTAGTTAGAACCAAGCCATTCAGAAGGTGAACATATCTCAAGCCAATTAAGATCCCAAAAAAGTACTCATTCTAGAGTCACTCCTCTTCTGCAACCACATGTGCAAAAGATGAGCAATGGACTTCAGGAATGAACCTGGACCCCAGAACTGCACACACATATACAATTAACAGTTATTATTACTTCATACTCTTGTAATATTGTTAACTTCTGCTTTGCACTAAAAACTATTTTGAACTGTATAGACAGAAAAAATAAAAGTGAAATGCAGGCATGTATCTCCAGGTAACAGGACATGCTTAGTTCTGGGTCATATAGTATCACATAAGGGCATATTCTTCAGACTAATAATTAAGCAATATAAAACAGCTCTAATTTATTTTATTCATAATGATTAGTGAATTTATTTTTGTCTCCATTTTTGTAATCTAAGCTAATGAGATTTTAGTCCAATATAATGCATGTCTTGAAATGAAGGCAATAATGCTAATTATACAATGCCTCCTCTAAAACGTGCACGCTGATTGGCCAGCCCAACCAGCGTGCCCGTTGTAAATCCCTCAATATACTAATGGAAAAAGGTCCGGTCTCCCGGACTTTTTCCGTTAGTATAAAACACTGTCTCGCTATGTTAAAAGAGTTTAACATAGCGACACAGGTTTAAAAAAAGCAATGCAGATCACCGTTGCTTTTTTTAAAGCTGTCTCGCTATGTTAAACTCCTTTAACATAGCAACACAGTGTGTAAAAAGCAACGGAGATCGCAAGATCTCCGTTGCTTTTTTTTTTAACCTGTCTCGCTATGTTAAATGAGTTTAACATAGCGAGACAGCTTTAAAATAAGCAACGGAGATCTCCGTTGCTTATTTTAAAGCTGTCTGCTATGTTAAACCCATTTAACATAGCGACAGTAAAAGCAATGGAGATCTTGCATTCTCCGTTGCTTTTGCCCACAACTCTGATGTACTGCGTAGGCATGCGCAGTACATCAGAACTGATGAACACCAGACAGCTGCGGAAGGGCAGCAAAGAGGCATTATACAATGCCATTATTTAAGAAAAGTAATTATTTCTTTTCTTAAATAATGTCATTAATATAATAACAATAACCCACTTCTGGGTGTGGGTAATGCTGGATTTACCCACGGTTGTCTTTGTTTGGTCCCTCGGGCTTCGCCCTCGGGACCAAACCACGCCAACCGTGGGTAAATCCAGCATTACCCACACCCAGGCGTGGGTTATTGCTATAATGACTGAAAGTGTTATATTTTATAGCTTGCATATTATTTTTATAAGTAATTTATAAGTAATTTGTAGGTGGACTGAATGTAACGCTATTGCAAATTTGGCGTATTCTGCATTTCCAGTAGCCATCCATATTCAGATAGTAGGTAAGTGCATTATAGGAATATTATTTTTGTTTACTGTTATTTATGTCCATTGGTGATAAACATGTATGGACCAAACAGATTTGCCATGTATGGTGAGGTAAGATTTAATCAATTAACTTAACATACCTGCTGTATACTTTTTTACAAGACTCATATGTTGCCCAGTTTTGCTGCACAGGAGGACTTTTTTATCATCACAAGTATGACATTACTTATCTGTCTAAATATTCTTTGTAGGTTAAACTGGTATCTCTCGCTATCTGTGCCATGTTTTGCACTAGTCTTTTGATTCTTGATACAGACTACAATATCTCTATTGTAATTTTACTGAACTAGTCAAATAATATCAGCTAAACATTTCTGGGATTCTTAGGTAATCTGATATTTTATTTACTGATCAAACTTCCTTGCAATAATACACAGAAAAATCATATTACTCAGTGTGTAAAAAAAAAAAACTCTTTCAAAGAAAGAATAAATCAACTTTTTCCTTCTGAGGCACTGGCAAAAACATTTTTTTGTTTTGTTTTTGTTTTTTTGTTTTCTTTTTTGCCTCCACATTGTAGCATCCGTGATTTTTTTAATAAGTGGAGTGGAGGTATGGGTTCCTTAGCTTTCCATTTAGTTGTCCTTTGAAAAACAAAGTTACTGCAGAATGATGCATAAGGCAGTAGCATTGACTCAGTATTTACCAAAATTCTTTCCTTCACAACCTCAACATTAATCAAAACAGTTTTTAAAACAATAGCCAGCTCTATTGGCATAGAGAAATAAAGTCCTTGCTATGACCAAGGCAATTAGTAGCTCAGGCACTTGCTGGTGGGAGTGGGGGTAGAGGTGTGATGTCGTTTAACAGCTCTCTTCTCAAAAGAGGGAGGGAACAGGAATGACTGACTAGGCTGCACAATCGGACGGTTGATTTCCCAGTAGAAAGCAGAAATGCAATGGGAGAGCTGGCTTCAAGGAGGCAAGGTTCTCCAGATCAGTTATCTAACTCACAGATGCAAATGAATGCCCTTGCTGAAACAGTTTCTTGTCAAACTCCAAGCATGTTAGTAGGTGATCACAGTGGGACTAAGACTATAAAATAACAAAAACCCAAACTAGAGTGTCCCACCGCAGTCCATGGATAGTGATGGGTCACTTGACTGAGGGAGAATCTGATTGTCAGCAGGCAAAGGGGACAGAAAAATCAAAAAAAGAAAAAAAAAAAACTTTAATAAAAATCTTAGATTCAAGCTTTTGAGCTGAACATAGTAAGCCATAGTAGCAGTTTCCTAAAAAATTGCAGAAATAATTTTCCATGCCAAAACACATTATTACTTCATCTCAGGTCAGCACTTGAAGACTTGTTTCTGCATTATAATGAATAATCACTTCAAATTAGTTCAACTCAAAAGCTTGTTTCTGCTATTTTTAATAAATTGCTACTTTGGCTTATTTCAGCTTGAAAGCTCATTTTTGTAGTTTTTAATGAACACTTACTTAGCCAGTCATGGATTTTGTTTTGTTCCATTTTATTATTATGGTTTATATTTTTAGACTGTCTTAACAGTACTCGTTAAATTATACCCTTTAAATAAATCATTACTTTCAGACTGTCTGTGTATTTATTTATACTTTGACTGAATTATTCCCACTAGGCCAATGACCTCTATTTAGGGGATACCTGAGGTGGTATTCATACTAATTAGGGCAGGGAACCACAGAAATTGCCCAATTCTTTTCGATAAGTGCCATTTGACCTTTTACAGCCGTCTCATCCACCACCAACTCAGATATATGGGGCTTGGTTTTAGCATCTCACCTGGATGTCACACTTATGCTCTTAACACTGCATCAGAATTCTTCCTTTCTTCACTCACTTGCTCATTTTCAGTTTTATTTTTCTTCTAACAGATGTGTACCACTTTACTAAATGCTGCTTCCTTCAGTAACGTCCATCATCATTATCTTTATTGGACCACTCCCCACCCTCCAAAAAAGTCACCCTTTCTTCTAGAGTTAATATCCTATGTCCCTGTTTTTGTTCTTTACATACGGTTAATTATTATTTGGTTATTTAAGCATTCTTTTTAGATATTTACTATCCCCTCTGGATGAGAACACTCCAATTTTAATTTCTTCCTTTACACAGTAAAGCAAAATTCTGCAACTATATTGCTGTTATCATGATTTCTATCTCTTCCTTCTACTGAGTGCTTTTTAAAAATACATCTGATAAAAATGAGTGCTCTACGTTATAATGATTACGTTATTATAATGCTGTCAGACCGATTTAATATGATGCACATGTTTACTGTCATTTTAACTGTTTCTTCCATTGACCCTTGCCCCTTCTCTCAGCCAGTCATCCCATTTGTTCACAGAGAACTCATGATGCTGGAGAGAGAGAGAGAGAGAGAGAGAGAGAGAGCCTGCTGATGAAGAGACCATTTTCTACACAGACCCAGGGGCAGACAGTTTTTTTGTCCCTACATTCCCACTGATGGGGTACACTAGATGGCACAAAGCACTAGAGTACATTCAGTGTTACCAGTCCAGCGTCATGTATGTACCTCTAGTGTCTCATGCTGGCTATGTTACTATTCATTGTGGCAGTCTACATATCATGTTTAATTTCATACAATGCTTTCATTTACACTTGAACCCCCTCCCCCACCTACCCACCATTTCTCAGTAGAGAAGTGGACTAAGCCATTTCCCTGTGTCCAGGAATAGATGAGACAACATCAGCTGCATTTTTCTGCCTTGCCAAGGCTTATCCTCAAGTGTATGGATATATAGTTAGTTTTCTCCAGTAGTGGAACATTAGATTCATCCTCCTTGCATTTTTCATGCTCTGCGGTTAAGCCTTAGGGCTTCATTCTTCCCTTCTCCCTTTAATCTTAATGAATGTTTATGTCTGTTTGACTTTGGATAGGGTCTTTTCCACTGAGTATGGTATGACTGAGCAGTCTCTGCTCGATTTGCACCATCAATGCCTGTTCTACACATGGACTGCTCATTTTGATCAGGAGTATGAGGCCTTTGTATCCTTTGGGTCTAGAGCACTAACAGATAGGCACTCTAAACTGGTTGTTAAGGGATTTCTCTCTGGTTTCTCTTTACATTATCTATCCGAGATTCTTTTTGGTGCTGAAGAAAAACAAGGACATCAGGCTCATCTTAGATCTAAACAGACTCAACATGTTTGTCAAACAGACTATGTTCCATGTTGTCACTGTGCAGTAGATTTTACCTCTGCTGAGGAAGCTTGACTGAATGTGCTCAACAGACTTCCAAGATTCCAGTTATCTCATAAAGGTCCTTGGATCTTTGAACTCACCACAACCCCCCCCCCCCAGGCTGTTTACTAAATGCATGTCAGTGATACAGCCCAGGTCAGGCTGCAGGGATTCCAGGTATTCACATACCTTGATGGCCGGCTCATTATGGCTAGATCGAAATTTAATTCAGGTGAGAGCCTCTTTACTCCATTTGTGTTTTGCCTTAGGAGTCACAGAAAGTACTGAGAAGTCCAAACCAAAGCCAGTGTAGGCCTTGGATTTCATAGGTTGCCATCTAGACACCCCTACATGGGTTTTCAGGCTTCATCCTTCCAGACTGTTGCTATTACATCTTTAAGCTTGTCAAGTTCTTCAGAGGCCACCCACCCTCTGTTCTGATTCTTCTCCTGCAAAGCTCAATGGCAGCTGCCATTATGTTAGTTCTACGTGCCAGGTATTGCATGAAGGTACTACAGTGGTCTCAGTCAGTCTGTCAGTGATCCCAAAGAATACTTTCAATGCAGAATCCATTAAGGTTCATGGAGATCTACCACCAACGTGTCTCATGCTGGCTGACCATTGATCTGGTTTTCCCCCACCAAAAGCAATGTTAAATATGGAATTCCCCTCTCCCATTACATTATTGAATTATTGCATTTGTGTTTGATGAATTTTTTTTTGAGTTAATAATACCCTATACCATCAGTTACAGGGTACAAAGATGAAGGTACTTTTTGCACCTATGAATGACAATCTTTTCATGGGTTTATTTGAACTGGAATATCTGTATAAGCATGACTTTTTTCTAGATATGTACTGCATTATTTTACTTATACTGACAATATGATTTTTATATGAAAATGTGGGTTTAATTGTGTTTCTGAGTTTGTGGATTATTTTCCAGTTAACAGATTTAACTGAAGTTTTGATGGTTTTCAGTGTGATAATAATATTGTTTTTTTTTTGGATGCTAAACTAACAGGGTGTGTGAATGGTCAGATCAGAACCTCTGTTCATAGAAAATTTGAGGGTGGAGGTCAATTTCTCCATGGTCATAGTTGTCACCCCCCACAATTATTGTTGGTCTTACCCTATGGTGAATTTTGAGGTTACATAGATTATGTAATAATTATTCAAACATTTTCCAGAAGCCCAAAGGGTGGCTTCCATGTTTGTAACTAGAGGTTATGAATATAAGGTGGTACAGGAAGCGTTCAGTAAAATAGATGGGGTCATTCTGACTCCTGATAGGAAGAACCATGGTGATAGAAGGTTATTTAATACTGATGGAAGGGTTTTAGTTGATCATAGTGTAAATAAGAGAAAAATATATTTTGTGACTACCTACAATATTTTTAATGAACAATTGGCTTCATTAGTGAAATATTATTGTTGGTTTTGCTACAGTTTAAGAACTTTTCTAGTAAACATGGACAAAATTTGAGAGACAGGCTTGTAAATAATGTTTTTTCATTGCCAGATTATTCACTGTATACGGATCCCTCTTTTTTGATACCCTACACTGTGGTATCTTTCAAATGATTAATGGCCTTTTTTTTTTAATCCAATGGGAGGTATACTTGTAACAGAGAAGGCATTATTTATATATTAAAATGCCTGCACAGTCTTTTTTATATGGGGTACAGGAAGAGAATGTTCAAGCTAAAGCAACAAGAACGTGTCAGAGACATCACGAATTGTAAAACTGAGAGTCCTCTTGCACAGCACTATAAACTGCATCATAATTTTGGCCTTACGGGGTTAAAAGGTACCATTTTGGAGAAGGTAAATTTTAGGTATGAATATGAAAAGGGGATTAAAGAAAATTATTATACAAAGAATTGATTTTTATTTTGAAATACAGCACTTAAATTCCCTCAGGTCTGAATACAGATTGGAATTGGAGAGTTCTAATAGAAATCATTTAACTTAACTCATTTATTGTCTAAGTATCTAATTAAGTAGTTGTTTGATTGGACTTTTCATTGTGTTATATACTGCTGCTGTTTGTATATTGTTTTATTCCTTGAAGGCTGTTGCATAGCCAAGACCCTAGAGTGTGTCAATAAATTGTGTTGGATATTACTGGCCTTTGCTGTTTTTCGTATTTGGTACCTGAGTGGTTTGTATTAAATATGGAAACCTCTCCCCTGGAGTGGTGTGCAGGGAGGTGGTTGGAGGGGATGATGGTCCAATGTACCTGATTCTAGGTAGAGTTTAACATATACATTAGTGTTTCAGAGATTAAATTGGTCCTCCTAGCATTGCAGTCTGTTTTTGAAAAAGTCTTCCCAGGAGTGTGATAGCCATCCATACAGACTATATGATGATAGTCAATTTCTTGATAAACAAGGTGGAACCAAATCATGACATTTATGCAAGGAGGGCATAAGGGTGTGGCAATGGGCAATGTCTTCCCAATGCTTTCTAATAGCAGTGCACACTCAAGACAGATCCAACACATGAGGTGACAGACTGAGCCAGTGTATAATAATGCCTTGTGAGTAGTTCCTCAAACAGGCTGAAATTGCAACCACTGAGACCAGCCTTTCTGAGACTTATTTGTAACCCTGGACAACACCAAGTACAGTACCTTTCCTTTGGAAGGGTAGTCACTAAGGGACTTTCTGGTCCTTGCTTTGTCCTTGGATCACCTATACATGAAACCACAAACTCCCCTGATTGACATATTCTTGCAAAAGTAGTTTGGTGCAGGGTAAACATAATCCTCATACCCCCCTGCTGGCCCAGAAAGATCTGGTGCCCCTTCTTTTGACCTCATCTTATTTCATCTACCCTCCAAAGGTTCTAGATCCTGTTCCATATTTAATGTTCCATCCATCTAGCAAGCTTCACCTGGACCTCAAGTCATCCTTTATTCAATGGCTGTATCTGTATGAGACAAGCAGTATCCCTGTATGCATTTGTCTATCTTTAAATGTCTTACTGTGGGTATCTATATCTGTATCTATATATCTACCTTTCAATTTTATATATATTTATATGTCTGTGTGTTAGGGTTACCACCTGACCCACTTTGCGAGGGACAGTCCCTCTTTGGGCAGTTGTGTCCTGCAAAATATTGTGAGAAAATGGCAAATGTCCTGAGATTTTAGGACAAAAGTATTTTCTACATTGTATGTAATAGTTGCATAAAACAGTTATTCTGTATCTGAAACACCTAAATGTTATACGAAACAGAATAAGGAACAAAAATGCTACAAGAATAAACTTTTATTCAGGCAAACAACTGAAGTTCTGTCCTTTGTACTGGCCGTGGGTATGTTTTGCCCTGCAAAATCTGATGTTTGTAGCACAAATGTCCCACTTTGGCCAGGCCATTTGGAAAGATGACAACCCTACTGTGTGTGTGTGTGTGTGTGTGTGTGTGTGTGTGTGTGTGTGTGTGTGTGTGTGTGTGTGCGCGCACATTGCGTGTGTGTGTGTGTGTGTGTGTGTGTGTGTGTGTGTGTGTGTGTGTGTGTGTGTGTGTGTGTGTGTGTGTGTGTGTGTGTGTGCATGCGTGCTGCGTGTGTGTGTGTGTGTGTGTGTGTGTGCATTGCGTGTGTGTGTGTGTGTGTGTGTGTGTGTGTGTGTGTGTGCACGTTGTGTGTGTGTGTGTGTGTGTGTGTGTGTGTGTGTGTGTGTGTGTGTGTGTGTGTGTGTGTGTGTGTGCGCGTTGCGTGTGTGTGTGTATGTATACCTTAGATCTCTACACAGGAGGATACACACACGTTACGTGTTGTATGGAGACCAAGCAATGCAGTAAAAAAAAAATAGATTCCATTAACATACAACAAGCAAATGGCGGTTTGTCCCAACAAGTTCTTCAGTAAGAAAAAAGGAGTGAAAGCAGCATGATAAGTAAATACAATAATAAGATGGAGACAATGGACACAACACCTGAACCCATGGAGAAAATGGGAAAAGGGAGTTGTTGGTGATGATGGTGATGATGATGAATGGGATCTGACTAATAAAAGAAAGCAACTCAGCTGCTCCAATTATAATTTTAACTCATTTACACAGAGAATTTGAATAAAAACATGCGTATTAAACAACATATCAACAGTAATTTTGTTTCTATCCGATATTTAAACTAAATGCTGAAATAGTAATAGTAGAAATGTTCTGATGCCAAACAGACTTCTAGTGCTATGAAATATATTGGGAACAGTTTATGTAGGCTATGGTGACTACACAGTAACACAGCATCACCTTCCAGTAAGCAAACAAATAATGCTCTGAAATTTCATAAATATAAAAATACAAAAATAATGTCACTTCAGTACAAAGTAGATGGGCCTAAAAATTTATTTATGCCAATAGGCAACAAAGTCACGTCACAAGGTTTATTATGTATATTTTTTCTGCTTTATTCAAAATTATGGGAATCTAGTGTGACAAAGCTGAAGTGTTCAGTTTGATCCTGTGAATGTCAATAAAAGTAAAAATTGCATTAGGCTGCATCTAAGTATGATTATAAGGGGCATTCAAATCACTTTTACATTTCAAATCACTTAAATATAGTGAGATTTGTTGGTTCATGATACAGGAGGTCTTGCTAAAATAAAAATCTCTGCATAAGCACATTAAAATGTAAATGATCAATTCAGCAGTATGCATTATGAGATGTTTATTCTCATATGTCATCAGAGGTGCTGATGAACAGAAAAACGTGCAGTGGTGCAGCGGTAGCATTGTTACCTCACAGCAAGAGGTTCTCTGGTTCAATTCTCACCTGGGGTTCCTTCTATGTGGAGTCTGTATGTCCTCCCTGTGATCATGTGGGTTTTCCCCCAGGTGCTCAGGTTTCCTCCCACATTACAAAGACATGCATCTGGAGTGTTTCTCCCAGGGCCTCTGCTGAAAATTGGCTTTGTTCCAAGTCGGACTTTTCCAGTTAATGAATGTTAAATAAATAAAAAGATGTTTTACATTCCAATTTGCAACATGTACAAACAACACATGGTATAAAAAATGAGGTTGATCAGTATGCATTAGCATTTTTTTTTTTAGAACTAAGGTGGAGGGATCACTTGATACATAACCTGATAGTTTCATGTGCTTTATAATTCTGGTTAAATACACTGTTATATGCTTATGAGCCACAAAGGATGTGCAAAAGTAATTTCTAATAGTACCATTCTTTGAAGATCCAACGTTATTCTGCTAATGAACTATGAGAGATATTTTTTTTTTTTTTATTATTTGTTCTGGGTGTTAATCTGAGAATCTGTGAACGCCATTACAGAAGTGTACACGACAGACTGATGCTTGAATTTGCAAGAAATAATGCTTGTTAGATTTGACAATATCATTTTTGTCTGTAATGCTCATATTTGCATTGCTGGCTTGATTGTGGTAATATGGCACTACATCCATGGTTTGCCCATGTGTTTCATTTGAACTTTTAAATCCAAACTCATTCAAGGCTACAATGTGATTACTGGGCACAGCTAGTGGAATACAGAGGTGGTGCAAAATAATGGAAAAATGTTAACATTTAAAATAATCTGCAGCTTCTTCAGACCTATTATAGATTTTTGGAATGTGATAATCAATATGAAAATGGTACAAAAGAAAACAATTTCTTTACAAAGTTTTCTGCTGTTCATTAACTGTCTGTTTTACAGCCTGTAGAAAGCTATAATCTTCCAAACTTGGAGTATATGGATGAAGTCCTTAATGGACTGACACATTATTGATGGGGACATTTCTAACTGCTGCAGTAGAACCCCAGGCTTTGGTATTGGATTTCTCTATTATGTTTTGCCCCTGTGATGGCAGTTTGTCATGTAAATGAAATTTTCATGGTTGTAGCATTAGTTAATTACTACTTTGAGTTGATTTTTTTCTCATCTTCTTGTCACAGGTAAGATCACTAAAAGGTTTCAGCATTACATTTGTACAAATCTCATATTAATATATCTTGTTTCCATGAATTAGTATGTTCTTCATGTAACTAAGTATTTATCTTGTTAGCCTTATTCTGATGCATGAAAGTAACAAAATGTGACCCTCCCTCCATTCACCTATTCCCACCCCATGTTGTGATGAACGTGTGTACCTCCTTCACTTCCAAGGTAATCGTTTCAGTTAGTTATCTCAGACAATTTCATCACGTCACATCTGTATTTGTCAGTAAAGTAAATTACAGAGCCTAGAGAACTGCCCTTATTGTGACAAAAGCATAGAAAGGCCTTGATCCTAGTCTCCATCAGTGGAATGACAACCATCTTGCAAAGGTCTATTATAGCAAGCAAGGAAGCCAGTTTGGGTTTAAGACTTCTAATATTTTAATGGCCCCAGTCCCACACAGTCAAATTCATATACCATGCTGGGCTATACATTTCACCTGACCCGTAGTGTAATAGCACTTTAGGAGAAAGATATGAGAGACAGTTCTTATGATCATCAACTAGCAGAGCTTAGGACATTTTTGCATGCTGCCAATATCGTCCTTGTTGGCCAGAAGGCATACAGCATACCTGCTAAGCTAGATAAAGTGTACAAACATGCTTTACCACACCCACAATTCTCATTAGAAAGTATGATCACCCATTGGGAAGCTTTTTTCTCTCCAGAGTCCCTCAGTTATAGATGTTGTTGCCTGGGTAGGACAATCCTGACTGGGACCCTCTCCAGGTGAATGTGCTACAGTTAGAGATTATGCTAACCATGCTGTTCTTGAGGGTAGGTAAGGCAGTAGTAGCTGCTTGTACTTCTGATTCCAAAGCTAGCTTCCCTAAATAATTAATCAAACATGGGTCTCCTGTAGTCTATTCAGAGTCATTACCTCTACATCAATTAGCCCGCTCAGCTGCTGAGACTGATGTGGATTACCTTTAAGATATCCATTCATTCTATGGCATCTTCCATTCAACAGAAGAGTTGAATGCTATTGTTGTTTAGCAAAGAGTGAATATCATCAGACCATAGTAGGAGATTGGGTATTTCTGATAGTTTCCTTTAGAATAATAACTTAGTAGTGACATAATACTTTAGAACACTCATTTATCGATAATATACTTTTTTAAAATATTCCAATTGTCAAGGTAAATATTTATTTTAATAACAATCAAAACAGTTAAACATCTTACTGATTGTAAAGGACAAGTCAATATGGTTGCAAAAGAAAATTTTAATCCACTGAACAATGAGAGGAAAGCTGAAATGTCACAACTGGTTTGACTATAGATGAGGGAGGGTGGCTTAATGGCTAAGGTGTTTGCCTTACAAACACAAGGTGCAGGGTTCAAGTCTCACAAGGGATAATTGGCTAGGCTTAAAATGGCTCTCAAGGGCAGTTAGCTTAGTACTAAACTATGAACCTATGAACCTATGAAGAAAAAGTGTCCTCTGTTTACAAAGGGAGATAACTTAATCAGCAACTTTAGAATGAAAGTGATTAGGATAATTTGCTTCATTGCAGAAAGTTAACTAACTTGACTGGTAAATATTAGTGCAATTATTTACTTTTCTGATTGTTTGTTCATTTCTTTTCTGGATTTTCATCTTTGCAGGTGTTGGGAGTTTCTTGAGTCAAGCTGATTTATTTGCGCAAAAACTTCCCTTTCCTTTGAAAATGTAGCCTGTATTCCTGAGAATGATTAGCATTCTCTGGGCCTGTGCATATATAAGAATGAGAAATGCTTTTGACTTGCATTTTGGGGAAGTGTTTTGAGTGGGCATTGTGCCTGTTATTTAATCCAGTGCTTGATTTAGTGTTGATATAAACCAGCATGGATTCCTCATAAGGTGATCTAGTTATCAAATATGATTAACTTTTTTTATGAAAGTTCTGCAAGTTCCTTGGATGCAGGCCTATCAGTAGAGGTAGTACGCTTGCATTTTGACAAGGCCATTGACTCTTAAGGAAGGCTAATGTCCGTGTAAATGTAGATAGATGGGTGACTCATTTCCTATTAAATACAAAGTGCTGAGTAAAAAATTAGAAATATGTATTTCAACTACAAGTTCTCTTTTAGGACTGGTGCGCTTTGCTTTATGTCTGATTGTCCAGCTTTGGAAATGGTTTGGCTTAATAAATTTGCCAAGAATATAAAAATTGTCAGGTCATTTACTAATATTGTGGACCATTATTATTTTCAGAAATATTTAGACATCATATATAACTGGGTACTATTGAATGGTAAACAATAAATTCACAGTCATTCACTTCGGTATGGGGAATTCTGACATTTGTTAGTCTTGGTTTAAAGATATTCATTATGTTTCAGTGACTGTAATAAAGCAAACTGTTAGATGACCTGTGAACATCCTGAGTTTGTAAATTATTTAATTGACTTATTTTATTGAATCATTATGTGGAATCCCATTTTGAGAAATACCTGGGTCATAGAAACTATGTGAAACCTAATCTATGATTCTTAATGAATGCCTGTTAAGGTGTATCTCCTTTAGAAGGGACAGAGTTAAGCAACAAATCAATCATGGTTGCTTAAAGGCCACATACATCCATTTTAAAATCAGACAAATAAAATATAAATTCAGAAAAGCATTAAAAAGTTATAACATTCTCAAAGTTGGCTGACTGTATCATTTCTTATGAACAGAAATACCTTGAGTATTAATGAGTGCACTTTTTATGAGTCAGTGTAGTCACTGGCTAACACCCAAGTATTGCAGTTTCAGACCAGAACAAAGTCCCCTCAGTATGCTGTCCTTGGAATGTTTTGTACCTTCCATAAATTGTGTAAGATTGGCCCTTGTTTTCCAAATCTGCACTTACCTGTAATTTATGTCTTGGCAGATGTAAAAAGTCATTTGCTAATTGACCAGCTGGTTACAAAGTCAGGACTGCAATGTGATTAAGCAGCTGTAGAAAATGTGGCTTACTGAGTATCTAGTTGCAATCTGAGATTACTTCTTAAAGTACTTTTGCATTTTCATCAGAGAGTACTTATGTGCTGTTACAATGTGCCCTACTTTATTTTAGCATTTCCTTCTGTAATGATGCCAGTAAAGTTCTTAATTAAATAGTAAAGACTCATTGTATCATGAAGTTGTTAAAATCTATATAAATCTATCTGATTATACTTCTCATCTTTTAAGATACTTTTAAGATACTTCTCAAAATTTGGACATTTGGCCCAATTTAACATCCCTCCACTTCTATTATTTGATGATTTAATCCTTATTAATCAGCTGGATTGATGATATTTAAATGAATAAACGCTCTAGAAACATTTCTATCCCCTGCAGAGGAAAGTGCTTTCTGAACTCATATTGTTACTGTTTTCTTTACAGCTCTCGGTGTACAGACATTACTATTGTAATCAAGTTACTTTCAGAACTTTCTTTGCACATCTAATACTCTCTTCTACCCACTTTCATTTTTTGTGCGCTAAGTATTACTGCCAATCACAGGTATGTAGAAATTCTTACACCATTGAAAGGTACTGCTCTACATATAACAGCTAATACCATGTGGCAAGAGTATTTAACTGTGTGGTTTGCAGTAAGGCAAACAGGATTGATGTTAATAGTTTATGACTCCTGCAAATTTCAGATTCATCGACCCGAGCAATTCTATTCCCACATCACACTATTTATACATTAAGGCATTAATTTTGCATGGTATATTTATGTTGCTTTATATATATTTGATGGCTTTGATTTATAACCATCGAATCAAGCCAGATAAATATTGGTGTTGGCCCTTTCATTAGTTTCAGATTACACTATATTTTATCATTTTTTATGTGTAATTTAAGCTAACTATTTATTGGTGGTTAGAACAAGAGGGAAACTGTATTCTGAAATGTTGTGCCCCAAATAATTTTATTTGAATATTGTAGTTTACCTTAGTCATTATGTGTCAACTCTATAACTTTCTGACATGACTCGAATGAGTTTATCAAATTATTAGTTATAAACTTCGAGCTGCTGTTACTGATTGTGAAGGGGGTTAATAAGTATGGCTAGTCTTCGTATATAGGTGATATATTTAAGTTCATATATTTCACCGTAATGATTAAATATATGTAAGCCAATTATATCAACTGAAATACTTAAAATGGATGTTACATATAGTTTGAGATGAGCTTTATTAGTTACGGTTTTAAAGTCACAATAATACAGAATTTGTTCAGTGACTTTAGCTTCATTTAATATGAATTTTCGCTTTTTCGAAAATGTTTGAGAAGTCAGTTCTACCGTTATGAATAGAAGGTTTCAGACTTCACATGTTTTTAGAGCCTAACGATAAGAATGAAATTTATCTTATGAGTAGTATTTATCTATTTATTTATTTCTATCCATTTTCATTTTCATTAATGCTGAACATTATTACTACATAAACATAATATATATTTATTTATATACATGATAGTTTAATATATTAGATTTAATAATTTTAATGAAAGAATTTTCCAACGATAAGCGTTGTATGTTTATCTATACATGTTGCCGTTTACACAAGCTGCAAATCGGCTATTACTTGTTTTTGTTTTATTCTGATCAAAGTGTTTGATGAATTTTAAAGCAAAATGTATGTTTTTAATTGTTTTGAATTGTAATTCAGTAGTAGTTCTTAAATGTGATACAGTAGTATAATATAACAGAAATCGGTGAAGGTTTATACAATATAATTCATTTTTTATCTATTAACAACCTGTGAATAGACAGATGTTGACTGCTTCATACACTTTTATAAAATGTAACATTTTCCATATGTTTACGAATGAAGAGCAGCCATGCTGGTGGAACTTGATACAATTGTTTTAACAGAGGGAATGGTTTCATGCTTTCTTAATAATATAACAGATAACCGGAGATGAATGCCTTCCAAGATACTAAAAATGATTGTATATTAAGATCGAACAAAGGCATATGTTATATGTAATTCAATATGAATACCCTCCAGGCTAATTTGAATGTAAGTTAGTGAAAAGATGAATTATTTTACAAGATTTTGTAATGTTACCAATGAAGTATCATGTTTCTTTTATTTTATGTTGGTAATTACATTCTTGATTGAGAAAGCTTGTTTATAGGCTGATGAGCATTTTAAAAGGACTAACACTTTGTGAGATGATTGAGATCTGAAGAAGCGTGCGCATTCAGCACGTGAAAGCGCTTATCTTATCATTTTATTCAATAAAAGTATTTGAACTTCTCGTGGTGTGTCCAGAGGTTTATACTCTACATTCCTTGGTTCTTGTTTTGCCGAAGGACACTTTAGAGATCGGAAACATTGTTTCTTTCTATATATATATATATATATATATATATATATATATATATATATATAAGCAACTTTCTAAATCATGAATGGCAGACAAACAACTGGCTTTTAGCTGCAGTGAAGTTTCATTAAACTTCTGTACCTCAACAAAGTAGCCAACTGTAGCTAAGTAAAGGATTCTTCTGATCTGAATTGCCTAGACATAGATGTGTATATAGTTATCTTTACACCTAGTGCCATCCTTCTGATCTTAGGCTCCTTCTCTCCAAAAAATGCTCTTCTCCAAACTTCAAGACCAAAAAAAAAAAAACCTCTTTTTTTTTTTCTTTTAAAATGTAGCAAGCCATTGCTTCCGCTTTACAATTTATACCTCAAACAGGTTATTGCAATGCTCAGCTTTGATAGAAAAAAATAGAAACAAAAATAGTTTACATGGTATTCTTGATATCAGATATTTGTTCACAGTCAGGCAAGAAATTTAAGCTTCTCCACAAGAGAGGGAGCTCCAGCACATTATAGCTTTACCAGGATGTCCTCAGCCAAATGCACAAGAACTGGGAGGATAGTAACATTCAATGTCTGTGAGACAATGTGCTGCTAGGTCAAAGCTGGACTGCTGTCTTGTACTTCATGACTACAGAAACATACAACAATAACCCCGGCCCTTTACAGGGGCTGACTGTGAGGAAAATGAAAACAATGTTGCCAACATCGTCTGTCTACTTTGGGCAGAAGTAATACCAGCTGTCCATGCTCATGGCAAGCTGCAGGAAGAAGCATTAATAGAACTGTGGCAGGTCAGCTAAAACATCCTTTCCCTTGAAAAATATATAGACATGTTAATCAGTAATATCATTCATCAAACTACCATTAGCACGAGTCAGGAATAAAATGCTCCTAATTATATTCTGGCCTTGGAAAATGCTAAGGTAAATATAAATGTACTGAGTATATTCAGTAAAAACTCATTGAAACCATGTACAAACCAATTACTTATGTTTGGACTGTTATCCTTATTGCAAAAAGCATTACAAAATGACAATGTGTTTGCTCTGATATCCCTTTGGATTTTTTTATGTTTGTTTTTTTGGTGTTGGGTAAAGTGAACATCACGACAGTAGTGGTTTTGTGGATCAAAGTGTCACTTTAAAGAAGATGCTGGAATATATATATTTTTTTTTTAAATTGAGTTTAGGGCTATATGGTTGTGCATTTTAAGACAACTGTATATAGATATAAAACTCAAAACATACTTCCATAGTACTTTCGTGTGTATATCTGTGTGTGTGTGTGTGTGTGTGTGTGTGTGTGTGTGTGTGTGTGTGTGTGTGTTATATGTGTGCAATCATGCAAGGGCATGTGTACATAGCAGACATTCTAAACTGACAACAGTGTAATTGCATTATGAATGCATTCTTAATCATATATATATATATATATATATATATGTTCAACAACAAATTAGCAAAACTTGAATCTTTGAATATATAATAAAAAAAGTAAAAAAAAAAACAAGACCCCCGCACCCCCCCCTACTTAAATATACCAACTCCGAGACAGCACTTCAGTGCAAAAAAGGGAAATTTTACCATTCTGCATGTACAGAGCCATTGCCAGTTCAATCATATGGTGTCGACCATATGACATTTGAAATTTGAAACATTCAGTAATTTAATAGGGACCCTGTATATATATTACCAAATGGGACAGCTTGCGGCACAGTTGCGAGCCAATAATACTCTGATACTGTGGTGATAGTGTTCTGCACATGTTGCTCTAACAAAATGTGTGTGGGGGAAGTCCTGTAGTAGGAGAGTGTTCGTAATGTAGGCACATATCCATAGGTAATGCAGCTTATGACTTTTTAAAGCTTGTTGTATGTGCATGCTTAGCTCCATTCATTAGCACCTCATTAGTAAAGGGTAACATGAGCTTGGCAACAACACAGGACATTCATTAGTTCAGACACTTCTGGGGGAGATGCTTCTACTGTCTAGCAAGCTAAAGCTTATTTAAGAGTTTGTTTGTGAAGTGTAATATTCTTAGTTGTTGTAAAAAGAACAAAGTTGTGTCAGAAATACTGTTTTTTATGATGTAGTGCTCACTTTCTCAGGTACATTAGTTCAGCACTTTCACCTTGTACCTTTCAGTGATAACTGTATGCATATGTTAAGTTTCTATGACTACAGTGCTAAACAGCTGAACCTGTGTTCCTTCTAACATTTGTGAACAGAGAATACAAAAGAGGCAGAGGGATAAAGCCCTGACTATAATACATCAACCCAAATCCAATTTTTAGCTTGGATGCATGGCTGAACAGGCAAGGGAGCCATGCACATCTGGGAGTGGGGTCAGGGTGGGGAAAGCACATACGCATGTGTGTTGCACACTGGCGTGTTAATATCACTGGTACAGAGCAGACAAATAACAGAATGCAATGCTGCCCTTTTTGTTCAGAGTAGCCTCCTGACATCAAACTCAGTGCAGAAGGGGTGGGCCAGGCTGTCCAGATGTCCATTGCATGTCTCACCCATAGGATGATACCAACCTGCAAGTGGGTGGGGAAGTAAAAGAAAACAGAAAAAAAAAAAGCACTTCCCAACATCAGTATGATGAATCACAGGTGTCCCATTCATCTCACAGGCCCCTGAAAATGGGGCAGACATAAACTTGTCAAGAATAAGGAAGTTCAGTAGACCCGGTGGACAAGGAAATATTCTTGGGACAGCTAATAATCAGCTGCATGGAGCAAATCTTTGGCCAAAACAAATTGTGAATTTCTGGCATTCTGTAGATAACTCAGACATTTGTAATGCATAGATTCACTTTTCTAGTTTTGTCCATAGTATGCAGTGTTTTGCTAATTGCATAGAGTCATAGTATGTGATTTATTCAGAGTATGAGGTGTTTCCATTTCAGATTAACTTTGTCATCGCTACCCATGTAAACTAATCCTGGTCTTTCCTTCACTTTGGATCAAGTTCCTCCACATAGTACCACTACACTGCAAACGGTATTTCAAAAAGTAAAACTATTTGAATATAAATAAATATATATATATATATATATATATATATATATATATATATATATATATATTGATATATAGATAGATATATAGATTGATAGACATATATTTGAATATATATATATATATATATATATATATATATATATATATATTTATATATATATATATATATATATATATATATATATATATATATATATATATAGTTATTTATACACAAACACACACACGGACACAGACATGCACACACATACATATATATATATATATCTATATATATATATATATATATATATATATATATATACGGGTCTACTTCACATCACCAAAAACCTGCTTGACTGACTTTCATTTCACTGAGACCAAATCACCTAATTTCTAACTACTGAAAACTCATTTGACTGAATCTCATTTCACTGAACGCTTACAATGCTAAACTTCAAAAGACTAAAAGTTAAACCATAAAAAAACACACTCACAACACTAATAACTACCTCTTTCCAGAGCTTAAAAACTACTCACTTACCCTCTTAACAGAAAAAAAACGGACAATATAAAACCAAATTAACTGAGGGGCTACACCCCCCAAACTATATATATATATATATATATATATATATATATATATATATATATATATATATATATACATATACATATACATACTAACTCCAGGATCGCATTACTGCTGGACATGCACAAAACATGGACCATATTACTTTAGATACTTCCCATAAAAAATGTAAAGAGACATATCCACATTTAAAAACACTACAACAGTACTTTCTACATGACTGTCGGTATTCTGACAATCAGCACTTTAAGTTTCAGAAATTCTTTTTATCACAAACAAATGACAGCTGAATGTAAACCCACATCATGTCTATGGCTTACAATTCAGTGAAATGAGATTTCAGTATTTTGAAAATTAGGTGATTTGGTCTCGGTCAAATGAAAATCAGTCAAATGGCTTTTAGGTGATGTGAAGTAGACTCATATATATATATATATATATATATATAGAGAGAGAGAGAGAGAGCGAGGGAGAATGGCATCATATATAAACTTGATTTACGTGATGTCTGCTTTAGACTCTACTAACACAGGCAGCCTTGTAATCTCTGCAACATACTCATGCCTGACTCTGCCTTCCACCCTTTTTTGGTGACAAGTCATATGGAGGCAACTTCAGCTAGAGTGCATCATTCTACATGTAAATATTGATTTATTTGTGTTACAGTTCAGTTTATCCTGGGGGGGGGGGGTCTTTGTCCTGCTTATTTGTTCTGCTGCTCTATTCTGAGCTACTGACAGAGATGTGTAATAAACTATCATGATACTGTTTGGTGAACTAAACTTCCAAGCTTTTAGGAGAGGGCTGATCAAGCTATATCAGAATCTATATAATCTTAATTTGCAATACCAAGTCACAAACTTCACCAGACAAAATATTGCTATTACCATCACATCGTACAAGACTGTGTTGCAGCAGTTAATTCTACTGTTATAGTGAGGAATTAAAGAAAACACATTTCATAGTTTCATAGTTTAGTACTAGGCTATCTGCCCTTGGGCATTTGTAAGCCTAGCCATAGTGATGTGGCTTTTGCCACCCCATGAAATGGTACAAAAATGCACAGAATGAATTTAGAATACTGTGCCTCTGCCTGGTAGTGACACAATGAAGGTCCCCTTATATAATAGAATTAGTTTACTGTTGCCCTGTCTAGCAGTGACACAGATGTGACCCCTGGGGTAAACTTACGATCTCCCATCCACTCATCAAGATTTCTCTTGAAGAGAGTCAGTGAGGGGCTCTGCCTAACATGAACTGGGATCTTGTTCCAAAGCATGGGAAGCCTCTGGGTTATGAATCTATCCCTCCAGCATGTCCTATTCATACTTGTGCCGAGGTCTAAGTCTTTAGCTCTCGTGGTCCTGATGGATTTGGATTTTTTGAGGTGGAGCATGTCCATCAGATCCTGATTGGACATGGCCTTGTACGTCAGGCACAGATCACCTCTGAGCAGGCAGTATGCTTCTGAATAGAGCTGAAGTTTCTTTAGTCTGGCAGAATAAGACATATGTCGGAGACCCTTGATCCTCTTGGTGAGGTACTTTTGTGGTCTCTCCAGCTGTTGCAAATGCCGGGTAAGGTACATACCAAATGGGGCATTGTACTCAATCATGGGTCTAATGAGGGAGGAGTATAGGGGTACAATGACATCCTTGGATCTGGATGTGAATCCCTTCATGATGAGGTGTGCAAGGTAGAATGTTTTTCTAACCACTTTGGCAATGTTGGTGTCAAATGAGAGGTCGCTGTCGACTTGGATCCCTAGGTCTCTGATTACTTTTTCCGTACTCATTGGGTTGCTGTCTATGTGATAATTTGTGGGTACTTTGTTTTTCCCAAAGGGGATGACTATACATTTTTTGGCATTTAGTTTAAGGCCGTGACTCCGGCACCAGTTGTCCGTTTCTGTGAGGCCTTTTTGTAAGATGTATGTGTCTGCTGGTGTATCGACTATGGTGCCTAGTTTGCAGTCATCTGCGAACTTTGTCAGCCACAACCCTCCCATGATTGCTTTAACATCTGAGATTTAGTGATCATGTCCTGCTGATCTGTAATGGTCTTTCCATTATTGCAAGAGGTGGGCGAGTGTTTATCTGTAGGAATAACGCCCACTGAATTTATTCTTATTAACTGTTTTCCTCAATCATGTTTAATGAAAAAAAGCAAAATGCAGACAAAACTCTGTGACATTGTACATTAATAACTACCCTTACAGTACAAACCATTCATATATCAAGTGTGTAACATGCACAGACCTTTGTTAATTCAATAAAAAATACACTGTATAACATTAAGATTAAAAGTTGTCAGTGGATATAAATAAACTTTACAATCTAAATACGCCATCATAAAAATCCAATGAACACAATATATAATTAAAAGGGTCTGCCTGATAATGGTGAAAGCTGAAAACGCCGATGACGAGAACACCAACACCGGAAGATCGACAACAGAGATGACCGACAGTTGAAAAGCCCGAAGCCGAGAACACTGACATGTTAAGGTAAGTGTGCAATAGTGACAGACTTTAGGGTTAGTGGCGGGTTAAGTGAGTTAGTGTTAGGGTGCAGGTATGGTAAGTGTGCGATAGTGACAGACTTTAGGGTTAGGGGCGGGTTAAGTGAGTTAGGGTTAGGGCGCAGGTTAGGTGAGTTTGCGATAGTGACAGACCTTAGGGTTAGGGTTTGGGTTAAGGTTAGTGCATAGATAGTTGTGTATGTAAGGTTTACTGTAGGTTTGCAAGGGTTTCAGTGTTCTTGTGTTGTGTGTGTGTTTTTCGGAAAAGGTATTTGTTTTGTTTTGTTGATTGTCGGGATTGTGGTTTGTCGGGCATGTGAAGTTTTGTGCTTTTGAAATGTCAGTTTTGTGGTGTCGGTTATCTCGTTGTCAGTGTTTTGGCATGTCGGTGTTTTCAGGTAGACCCAATTAAACACATAAGAGGCAAGCAAATCCCTTGTTCTGTGTCATACAGACCTTATTCCTCATTATTTTAACTCCTAAGTCTACTTGAGGACACCAACCCCTTAAATTGTAAATCTGGATATGGCCTGGAATCTATCCCTTGCTCAGGGTGATAAAAGCAGTCAAGGTTTTTGAATGGCCCCAAATATCATCAAAATACTTGGTATCAATACATCAGGAATAGAAACAGCCTACTATGCTTCATTCTTTAAGTACTGGCTCCAGAGAAATAAACAGCAGTGATACTATTTTACAAAACATTTTGGATTTGTTTTCCAACTTGTATATTGCCACCATTACTACTTCCCAGATATTTAGCAGATGAAAACACTGCATTACTAAATGGTCTATTGAGATAACAAGTGACATTGGATAGTATGTGGTTGCTAAAGTCCTACAAGTCCCCCAGACCCGATAGCTTCACACTTGGCTTTTATAAAATCTATTTCTGCAAGATATTTAAACAAAATTTTAGCTTAACTTCTGTTATGCAAAGAGGGATTTTAAATTTACATCTCAACCAATCTAAAACTATTTTTCTACATAATGAAAAACATAGATTCCTAAAACCAAATAAATGATCTATGTTGCATACATTTTAAACAAGGGTATGGCATCTAGGTCCAAGCCTGTTATTGTTCCACTGTGTGACACACAACCTTTGTGAAGCACAGAAGGACAACTCAAAGCCAGCTGTAATGTGTCAAAGCTTTATTCCAAAGCTGGGTGCTTTCGTTCTTACTGTTTTCACAAACTTCATCAGAACTTTGGAATAAAGCTTTGGCATGTTACAGCTGGCTTTATATTGTCCTTCTGTGCTTTGTAAAGGTGGTGTGTCATTCATTTATTTGTTTGTGTATTTGCTTGGGTTAATTGTTCCACTGCACTTGGCATTCATCAGACCCAACATTTAGTAAAGTGCCTCTTTTGATATGTACCCAACCAGGCATATCTAACAATTGGAGCATCCACAGTGGTTTCTCACTAAAAGAATATAGGGCTTAAGTAAAATGTCCTCTGCAGACTGCCTCAAGTCCCTATACCTGTTTTCTGTCTCCTACGGGTTGTTGGAAGATTTATGCCTGGCATACAGGGCATTTTCAGACCCACTCTGATGGACCTCCTGAGTATCTGTAAAACAAATACCAGAATTGCCCATGCTAAAGACTTAAACCTTATCTGTGATATAAGTAGGACCTGCTGGAGTGACAGATATGTATCCCAGATACTATCCCATCTCTGGAACAGGTTCCCCATCCATGTGAAGCAGAGTTCTTCCCTAACCCAGTTCAAGTATAACTTGGACAGTTGGATGGGGAACTGGAAATCCACCCCTGTTTTGACACCTATCTCTCTAATGGACATAGGCAGCCTGTAAATGGTTCATCTCCCAGACCCCTGCTTGTAATTTTTTCACCTCCCAAGCTCCTGATGACACTTATCAAGGGTACCAGAACTATTCAGAGATTTGGGATGCATAGCTAGGCTTAAAAAGGCCCTTTGGGCATTAGCCTAGTTAACAACTGTGAACCTATCATATAACACTGACCAATTTAGACTTCCATTCAGCAAACAGATTGATAGATCTTACTGTCTCTGGTACCTCAGTATAAGTCTTTTATTTTAAGTCACAGACTAAACCTCATATCTGATGACCTCATTAAGCACTCTCATCTTAATAATGGGCAATTAAGAGTCCATTTTTGTTTTAGCTATAAATGCAGCTAAAGCCTCTGATCATATACATTTAGATTTCTATTCAGTTGGTTGCAGAAGCTAAACATTTCTGAATTATTCGTCAGCTTGATTCACATTCTTTATTGCACTCAGTCAACTCATATGTTCATAGGTTTTTACTAGGCTAACACCCACAAGGGCCATTTTAAGCTTAGCCACTTTCCCTTGGTAAGAGTCAAACCTGTAACTCTTATGCCACCACCAAACACTATAGGAATTAAGAGTCCATTTTTGTTTTGGTTATAGATGCAGCTGAAGACTTTGATCATATGTATTTCATTGGTATCTCTTCAGAGTCAGTTCATTTCAAAATGATATAAGCAAGGCTGTCTTCTTTCCTTTTATTTTTCTAATTTATGTATTGATCCCCTACATCTTCATCTTCCATTCACTGCCTTTACTGGTGAAATTAATATCTGTTTCCAGTGCTCCCAGAATTCTGTTTCAGACATTTTATCTATTAACATTTTGATGCTTGATTGATTTACACTTGGTGTTAACTAGACATTTCTATTTCCCCTTTGATTTACACTTGGTGTTAACTAGACATTTCTATTTCCCCTTTGATTTACACTTGGTGTTAACAAGACACTTATATTCCCCCTGCTTGATAACTACTTCCATAGCAATTCATTATGTAGCATGTACTTTTTTTTATAGAGATAAACTCAGTTATAATTTCATTAGTAGTGTGACAAAACTGATTTATATGCAGCTGACGTACTGGGGGGGGCTTGTATTTGATTTATATGAGGGCATTTGAGAATTATTAGTGTGGTTTCCTTTTATGTGGGAGAGCACCATGGTGAAATAGTGGGCATGGGGTGAATACCATAAAGGCAATAATAAATGGGGCAGCTGGGATTGAGTATGGGAAGGGAGTGAAGCAGGCCATCAGTTAGAACTAGGAACAGCCAATCTTTGCAAGTATCCTTATTGCAGCTCCACATGGATTGGCAAAGTGCACTGCATGTAACCTAGGATGACTTGGTAAGTACTTGGCAATTTTATCGAAGACCAGTCTTGGCTACTGCAGAATAGTTACCATTCAGAAGAGTTTGTAAATCATTAGGATCATGCCTTGAGCTGCAGTATGCAGTTTACAAAATACTTGTAATATAAATAGTACATGTAGATTTTCTTTCTGTATGTTCAATATGCGAAAATTCAGATGCGGACATTTTGCATATATTGTAGCCTTACCCCACTTCCTCAAATGAACAAATTACCATCTCAATAAAGCATTATTATTTCAATATTATAGCACATCATTCCTCCTGGTAGCAGTGTATCTTAATTGCTGGTTTAACTTTACAAATAAAGATATCATATTACTGTTTATAGCACTATTAATAAAGGTCTATAAACAAGTCAATGGACTAATCAGCAGGAAATGTAATTGACAAGATTTCCTTCCTATATAATCAACTATCCAGGTACAAGTTGTCTCTTGAGAATGCAGCATAGAAAAGCTTACCAAATTATCCTGGACTTATATTAAACTGAAACTGGATTTTTAAATTTTAGCCAGTCATTGCATTTGAAAAATTTCAGTTTGTTTCTTTTTATTCTCAGGTAATTACTGTAAGTTTTTATTTTTTTATTTCAACTGCCTGTTGGACAATTTGCTTGGTCTTTTGGTTACATCTTAAAAAATAATTCTACAAAAATAAATTAAATTCCCCATCTCCAGCCAGTGCACTGCCCCTTTACCATATCATTTATTACTGTTACCCCATCTCTGTTTTGTGTACCCTATTTACTACTATCAGTATCCTCAACATGTTTCATTACCCACCTCTTTAAATTACCCATTCTAACATCCCCTTTTTAATCACAGTTTTGGCCCTTACCTATTACTTTCCTTATCCACCATTTATTTTCATTATCTGGTATAAAATGTACATTATCACAGCTATTTCCTTAATGCTAGAATACTTGACAATGTTTTAGATGCTATTCAGGATAACTTCTAACATTTCATAGTCAGCAAAACTGGGAAATTGGCTCTGGCTTACAATAACTGTGAAGAAGTAAGGTGGAACTAGAAAGGGTCTGATCTGGATTAGGGCAGACTCATTTACAATCAACTGAAAAAAATGGTGTTATCTTTGCTAGGTCATCCTGAGCACACACACACACTGTACCGTGGTTAAAAAAATAGAAAATAATTTCAAGTCACCAAGTTTTGAAAATGTGCTGTTCCGCTTAAGGAAATTGGATATGCTCTCTTCTTTCATCACAGAGACTCCAGTCTTCGGTCCACATTTTTATGTACTTCTTCCATGGGCTATTATATATCAGTACATATAATGAATAGCCATGAATATGTGCCTTTTTACTCTAAAATTAATACTAATTTTGAAGTCAAACAATTAAATAATTTTCCTCGAAAAAGGGAAAGGATTTATTTACTCATTATACTCAAAAGTATTCTTTAAAAAGTTTGTAACTCACCATCTCAAATATTTACATTTAATTTCAGCCTCTTTCACACTCCTTGTGTCATATCTTATGTTTTCAATCAGGCGCAATAATTTACCTTGAAAAAACAAAGAATCCTAAACAACCAACCAAGTTACACCAAAGCTGTCATTCCTAGCAAAACTGCTTAGGATTTATCACCTATAAGGCTGTCTTCTTTTTAACATTATTTTGTGTTGATCTGGCTGAACAAGTTCATTAGAATGAGGAACACCAACAAATGAAGTGCTGAGTCATATCATATTCACTCAACTCACAACACTTTTAGCCTTAGCTTTATGCTGGTGATGCAGGGTGCAATAAATTGGAAGTAACTGATCTTAATCTCTCACCACCCCAGTTTTCAGTGGTTCTCCAACTACCTTACTAATAGACTACAATCTGGCCAATGGCTCTCTTCCTGCTCCCCCTACTTGCCTGTAAAAACAGGGATCCAACAGGGCACTATCCTAGGCCCCCTTCTATTCAATATTTTTACCAACCACCTCAACTCTGCCTGTAGCCACTCAACACTCATCCAATACATGAAAAACTCAACCCTCATCACCACCTCTGAAAACATGTCACATCTCCTTTCACTTACACAAAACACATTCATCGCCATAGAAAAATGGCTTAATGAAAACCAGCTTACCCGAAACCCTAAAAAACTAAACTCTTACTGTTATTACCAAGATCTCTCTCACACTACAAATCCACCTTCTCCATCTCTTCCTTAAACAACACAATTATCAAAGTTGATCCACATACTAAACTCCTGGACACTATAATAGATGAACAACTAAAATTTGATCAGCATATTCATCAGTGTATCAAAAAACACATCAAAAACTCGGATTACTGTATTGAAACAACAAAATTCCTCACACCAGACACCAAACTATCCCTAGCTAGAGTTTTCCTCTTGCCATGCCTTCTGAACAAACATATAATAAAATCGCCAGATATTCAACAAACCAACCTTATAAATTACACCATTGCATTGCATTAAAAAAAAACTGCAACAGCCAGAAATCCCCCATCATCTTCCTCTCTCACAGCTACAAGTTGCACATTCCATCCTACACAAACATACTCCATGATCCTCCCTCTCCTCACTCGTTTCCTTCTACACCCCCTCTCTTAGAACCTCTGACCAACAACTCCTTGACATACAAAACCCAACAAAAACATCAGAAAACTACTTTACAATTACAATGTGTCTTTAGCCTGGAACAAACTTCCTAACTCTATAAGAAACACCCAAATACAAATCAATCCTCTTAAGCTCATGGACCATGAACTCTCCCATCTCTCCGGCCTTTTTCTTTCCTTCTTTACCTGACTTCTCCTCCTCTCTCTTTATGGCAGCTTTTCCCGCATTTTAAGTAGCTATACTCATGTAGCAGTGTGACTACTATGTATCCACTACAACTAAAAGCAATGTAATTATGTATGTAGTTCATCAATTTTTTGTAAGTGTGAGTCCCTACTAGGGAACACTACTGAGCCATTGTATATAATCACTTTGTTTTATAATTGTTTGCTAACTTCTGTGTAATCTATGTAAATTTGTCTATGTGGAGCTTTTCTCCCCAGGCGACCGCTGAAAATGGACACTCTTATAGTACATTGACTCCAATCTGCCTTTACATTTGTACATTCCATGCCTCATCTGTAAATACATATTGCGCAAATTTTTAATTGCCAGATTCTGTTAAATTGATCTCATTTTAGTTGTTTATTGTAACTGTATTTTACTTAACTTTTGTGCGTATTCCATGTTTTGCTTTTATTTTTACTACATTGTATAACTTATAATATACATTTTTCTATGTTCCTTGAATATTTGTATGCAACTTCCTGGAACTTTTCTCCTTGGGTCTCCACTGAGAATGGACTTCTAGCTCAGTTGGACAAAGCCGGTTAAGAAATGTCAAATAAATAAGTAATTCAGTAATTCTGAGAGGATGTGAACTCTTTATTGCACCTTAGTTAAATGTGTATAAAACTGTTTTGTTCCTCCACTCATGAGATAACATTCTGCTGAACTGATTTGCCAAAAGATACTGTGGTGAAGGTATAGGAAACAGCCTGAAATGGTGTTTTTATCGACAAAACCCATTTCCAAATTAGCATTCAATTCAGCATAGCTAAAAGGCATGAATTCTTTCCTGTTCCTTCAGCTAATGAATCAAAAGCACGTTATTTGCAGTGATCTGTAGAATATCAAGTTCCACAAGAAAAATTGCCAACTTTAAATTTGCTTTGATATGTACTTTTTTTTTTAATGTGGTCAAAATGAAATGGAGTTATGGCTTTTCAATAATCTGCACAAGACTGTAAGACATGCCACACAAAAAGTACAAATAGTGGAGTAGGAAACAGAACACAGTGGAATTTTCATTAAGACGTGCTAACAGTTTTGATTTCTATAAGAACTTGGCTAATGTGATATACTACCAACAAGTAAAGAACACAGTGGCAAATATCTATAATGCGATGATGATTTTGTACACACACACACACACACACACACACACACACACACACACACACACACACACACACACGCTTTTCTAGATTTTTACATAAATGGTTTCATATTTACATCTTACCCATAGGCATAGCACTTTTGTTTAGTTTCATGAAGTGTGTGAGGTCAGATATATTTTTAGAGTAAATAATATTGACTATCAGTTCCTCTTAACTTTTTGATTTTTTATTGAAATACATAAGTTGCATAATATTAATTCTATATTATGTTCAGTATATAACATAACATTATTTGTCCTGTTCCACTTCAATAAACACACAACACTGAATGACATTTGACGACCTTTATTACACTTTCATAAACATGATCGTTAACCAATAGTTATAAATTTCAACCAAAATATTACGCAGGTGATAATAATACCCATGGGAGAAGACATGAAATAACCATAAGGGCAGCGCAATCACTCACCCTTGATAAACAGTGTCCTCCACTTGCTCACTTATCCTTGCACTAACGAGGCAGCGTTCACGCTCACTTTTAATTTATTGAATTAAACCACCATCCATATAAGCAGCTCAGCTTGCTTATTAACTTTATCCTTGCACTAATGAGGCAGCATTCATGCTCAACTTCAATTTATTGAATTATACCACCATCCATGTAAGCAGTTCAGCTTGCTTATTAGCTTGTCCACCAGAGCAACAACTCACTTTACTTCCAAACTTATTGAATTGTACATCCATCACCAGAGGGTTAACAGAAGAGGGCAAACCTGCCCCTCTTCTCCGCCCACCAGCCTGACCAGGCTGTTCCCCCTCTTTTCACCAAATCTTCCATCCTAAGGCCAAACATCATTCACTGTACCAATTTCTAAACTTCAGCTAGATCATAAGGACCACCCCTCATCTGCAAAGAAACACAACTGACTGTGCCTTTCTTAAGCCTCCCTCACAGACAGTATTCAAATCCTAAAACACCTGCATACCTGCAATACCTGAAAAAAAACCACTATCACAAACCAGTGTAAAATCAACTGTGCTTCAATGAACCCAGATAATGTAATATGTACCACACCTGATCAAAAAATTCATTACCTTTCACTTCAGTTTACTGCAAGGATTGCTCCCGCTAACTAACCTCTACCACCTCACTGCATACCACTCTGTTTACCAAAACATCTCATGCAACCGATGTACTCAGCTCCGCAATGACTTCAAGAGCATTATAAAACCATGCAGAGAGTCAACTACATGCCATCATGCCACATTGCAACCCCATGTATCACCCAATCCAGTAATACCAAACAAGCTCTCCTTAATGTCAAAGCAATAACAATTCTAATGACTCCCCATCACTACCAATCAAATTAGTATCATTACCTCCCATTGTCTAGCAATCCCGCCATCACACTAATTATTTCTTACAAGCAATAAAACAGCTCAGCAGTCATCATGGCATTCTAGCAACTCAAAACAAGCTATAGTATTTTCATAAACTCCAATGCCCTGGATAACAATACCCTAGACATAGTCATTACCAACATGAGTTCAACACCTGAAGTTAACTCCTCGTTGGTCCGATCCGACTATAAGCTAATCACCCTTGATATCCACATCCCGCCCCCACCCCCCATTAAGGAAATTTCTCCAAAGCCAACTTCATGCTTTTTAAGACAGAAGTGGTGAACTTCATGACACCCAGGCAGATGGACAATACATTCACAACTGCTGCATCCTACACAAATGCACTCTATAAGCACTTATACGAGTGCATGGATCGTGCTATCCCAAACAGAACCAAGATGCTATCCTCCAAAAAAAGGAAGCCAATCTGGTGGTCCCCTGCCATAAACAAACTATGCAACAGAAGGAAAAAACTGTTGCAAAAGAGAGTAAAATCCCGTGAGTGGAGGAGCTCCCTGGTCAGCCTCAGTAAGAAGCTGAGATCCCTAATAAGATCCTCCAAAGCTAGCTATGAAAACAAAATCACCACTAATTCTAAGGACAACCACAAAGCATTCTATAGCTATGTCAAGAATCTCGATGGCAACACCCAGATTTGCTATTTGTTACAGCACTAAGGCACAAAAATTACAGAACCAACTGATACTGCCAACATCCTGGCAGATAGGTTCAGTGCTAACTTTACCACCACCCCCCCACCCCCTAAAGGGCCCATATCTATACAGGAAGAATGCAGAGACCCTGTAATCATAACTACGCAGGTAAAAGCTGCACTCTCTAAAGCCAAAAACACAGCATCCATGGGACCGGATAACATCCCAGGCTGTGTTTTACGCGACCTTCAGAATGAACTGGCTCCCCACTTAAGCACCATGTTCAATAATAGCCTTGCATCAGGTTTTGTGCCCACTGAATGGTGCACAGCAACAGTTATCCCACTCCACAAAGGGGGAGCCGCTACTGATCCCAGAAACTATCGACCTATTAGCCTGACGAGCCTGGTCTGCAAGGCCATGGAATGTATCATCATGGAACGCATAAACAAAGACATTGGTAACCTCCAAACTCTGGATCCCACCCAGTTCGGGTTTGTGAAAGGCAGATCATGCCTCCTGAACCTGATCGACTTCTTTGAGGCAGTCACCAAAGCCGTAGATGAGGGCAAAGTGGTTCACAAAGCCTATCTTGATTTCGCCAAGGCTTTCAACATCATCCCCCATTCTGGAATTATAGCTAAACTCACTAAACTAGGTATAAATCCCTACATCATAAGATGGGTTGCCAACTGGGTCACTGATAGAACCCACACTGTAAAAGCTGCAGACTCCAAATCTGACCTCAAAGCAGTAACAAGCGGAGTACCACAGGGTTCCGTTCTGGGACCTCTCCTGTTTGGTATCTACTTCTCTGAACTACAGGCTAACACAGAAGGCCTCTGGCTAATGAAGTTCACAGATGACTGCAAACTAGGAGCCATAGTCAAGTTCCCAAATGATGTGGACATCCTACAGAAGGGCCTCGCTGAGAAAAATGCCTGGTGTCAGAGCCATGGCCTCAAGCTCAATGCCAAAGAGTGCAGTGTCATCCCCTTTGGTAAAAACTCTGTACCCATGAACTACCACATAGGCAGCAATCTACTTAACACTGAATGTGTGATAAGAGACCTTGGGACCCAGGTGGACAGTAGTCTCTCCTTTGATAGCCACATCGCCACAATAGCCAGGAAGTCCTTCCACATGGCACACCTCATCATAAAAGGGTTCTCATCCAGGAAAAAAGAGGTAATTGTTTCCCTCTACTCGACACTCATTAGACCCATTATAGAGTACAACGCCCCTTTTGGAATGTACCTCACAGGACATCTGCAGCAGCTGGAAAGGCCACAGAAGTACCTCACAAAGAGGATTACTGGCCTCAAACAAATGCCCTACACCTATAAAAACTCCAGCTTTACTCCGTAGCATATCACCTACACTGAGGTGATCTCTGCCTAACATATAAAGCTATGTCAAACCCAGAGCTGTTGGACATGCTACACCTAATGAAATCCCAATCCCTCTGAGCTACATGCTCTAGGGACCTAAACCTTGTCACCACAATAAACAGGACATGCTGGAGGGATAGATTCCTGTCCCAGAGACTTCCCATACTCTGGAATAGGTTACCCATCTATGTCAAGCAAAGTTCTTCATTAGCACTCTTCAAGAAAAATCTTGATGAGTGGATGGGAAATAACTTTCTTGGGTGGCGTAAGCCAGGGAACTTTGTTGGCTAGGCTTATGTAGGCCATTGGGATGATAGCCTAGTACCTACCTATGAACTTTTGAACACTCTGCAAAAGAAACCTCAACGGGTGGATGGGAAACAGAAAGTTTACCCAGGGGATCACTTCAGTGGCTCTACTGGACAGAGGCACAGGGAACTAATCTAAGGAGTTGGCGAAAGCCAGCACATTCTGGCTAGGCTTATAAATGCCTTTGGGCAGATAGCCTAGTATCTACCTATGAACCTATGAACCTATGAACCATAGTCCCCCAACAACCCCAATGAACCTCCTACACCAGCTAACACAAACACCAAAAGTAAAATAAATACTCCATGTCCCTTCAATCATCCTCCCTCACAGAAGCCACTGACTCAACCCTCCAGCTTATAAACCTTATCACATACATAGCTAAAGTGACGAACAGGCCAAACGACTGAAAGTAAATCCTTAATCCCTCCCTGATGTTAATCCAATGCCCCCTAAAACCAGACAAGGGCAATCGCCAACTAACCTTAACAGCAGCCCTATCATAGATCACGAACCTTCCTGTCATCCCTCCAACTATCCAATACAGGAGTAGCACCTAAGAACCATCCTTGCCCTTGCTGGCCCTCACCTTTCCGTAATGACTAACCACAGCCATAACAAATGCCACAAATACACCACCAAACCCCACACGTATAAACGTATAATCAAAATACAAGTCCCTATAACCCACCCTATTCATCTGCCCCAAGGGCTTATCAAAAGAATTAAGCCACAAACAACAAAAATTGATAAACTACATCAACTATTAAACCTACCAAAGTAACCCACTCAAACTGGCCAAAATAAATATGTCCTACATCTGCAAGAAATCACCACTGCCCCCAACTGTAATGTGCTTTAATGACCATTGAACAAAATTACCTACTACCTTATAACCTCTCCAGCACTCAAAACATCCACAAAACAAAAACCATTACCTTTCAAGTCCATTTCCATCAGGGCATTGACTGTTACTCACTCAGCACTCCATCTGTGACATCAAAGTGCTCACCGAAGTGATCAGGACATCCAATTAAACATGCAGCAAAACCATTCTCACTATGACAACCATCTACCGTATGCAATCTATATGTCTTCCCATACAAATATATATCCAATATTAAGCAACTAACAACTTAGCAGCATGGAATGAAAACCTAGGAGTACCTGGCGAAACCCACATAAATGCAAAGAGGGCACGCAAATCCCACACGACTGGCCCCCCAAGAATCGAACTGGAAAACCTCTAGCTGTGAAAAAACACAAGTCACTGTACCACCACTGCATCCCATCATGTTTAAATAAAAGAACTCTTAATTCTACCATGTATCATACATTATCCTGTATCACAAATCAAACAAGGTCATAAAACAGTAATACTTACTCTAGAGTAAACAAAAAGTTGGTTATGCTTCATCACTTGACAGTCACGAGGTTCTTCTTCATCTGGATCACTGTGCTTGCCTTTACACCCATCCATTTCTGATTACTCACCCAATGACTCCCACCGCTTAATCGACACCAAAGCATGATCATCTGCGAACTCACTGCATCTCACCACTGGAATTCGGTACACCATCATCTACAAAGAAAAGGACAAAATTAAACCCTCTAATAGGAAAGAGAAGGCTCCACATTATACTCACCTATTCTAAACTACAGCCACAGCATTCCAAGACCCCATCTGCAAGAAAGAAAAAGATGTGTAAAACATCCAAAATACATAACACCTTCTAAGACATCTTCAAGGACAATCTATCCTGCCAACCCAGGAAGGAATGTACCACCGACATTCCCATCTATGACAAAGCAGCCATAACTAAAGCAATGCTTCCTATGACCCTATCAAATACCCAAGATATATTTAACTACCAGTGGAATATATTAAAAGTAAATCCCACACCTAAAGGGACCTATCCCTCTCCACAAACCAGGTAACTTTACAGTTCCAGACCACCAAAGCTGTTGAACATGCTACACCTAAAGAAATCCCAGTCCCTCAATGACACATGCTCCAGGGATCTAAACCTTGTCATAACCATGAACAAAACATGCTGGAGGGATAGGTTCCTGACCCAGAGACTCCCCATACTCTGGAAAAGACTCCCCATGTCAAGCAGAGCACCTCTTTGGCCCTCTTCAAAGGAACCTTGATGATTGAATGGGAGATATGAAATTCACCCCGAAGATCACATCAGTTGCCCTGCTAGACAGGAGTCCAGGGAAGCAAATACTATGAAAGGAAAAGTGCTTTGCCCAACTGACAACAGCCCCGCCTAAAACCACATCCACAATGGAACCTCCCTTTCCACCAAATGTACCAAGCACTACTCTTATGGCATATAAATTGCCAACAGGATTTGCTTTAACATTTTTAAAACAGAAATTAGGACTGATGTTGGAAAGAAGAAAAGTTGCCTTATTCTTTTTGAAAAGGCCAATATCTGCGTCATTCCCATTAACAAACACATACGATTATGAATGGTTCCTCATTAAATAAAACAGCTAATGACTCTCGTGAGTTAGAAGTAGCAGATGTAAGACTTCCTTTATTAATGCTTTTTGTTTCAATGTGTTTGTGTAACAATGCTAGAAGTGAGAGCAAAAGGTTAATGAGTATATACAGGAGAGTTCATGCCACAAAACTGGCGTTGCTGGGCTGCTGTGACTGTGGCTAACTGTGCTACACTAGCAAGCATGTATTCTAAGACTATGGATAGAACAGTTACTGCCCTCTTCTTGGCAACGACGTGATGATGACTTAGAATCATAAAAATGCTGCTTTCTCATTTCATAAAACATGCATTTTAATGTGAATGTATTTAAGCTGACAAGGGTTCAAATATATTAAAAGAATGTCTTAGTTACATGATAATACTGCAGCAAATTCATGACCAGTAAAATATCATATGACATACTGAAGTCAGTACTGTAGATTTAAGCACTTTAACCGGTATTCCCAGAATAAATGGTAATCCCTATAAATAAATGAAAAATTGTCTCGTGTGAAATGAGAAGGTCTTTCCTACAGCTGAATTTAAAATGATGCACATAGTTATAGAAACAGGATCACATAAATGGTAGATTCCTGTCACCCCTGTAAAATTTCACATTATTCTCAATATTAAACCAAGTTAGAAGTCCTGCAGTTTTGAAGATTTCATTTGTATTTACAGTGAAAATTATAACTTACTATGCATTCAGAAAACATGACTTTTAATATTTTTAGCTATATTTTTGTTGGTATATGACAAAAAAAATGAAATATGAATACAAATGACATATAAACATACATACAGCAGTTTATTAGGTCTAAATGTAGATATTTGGTGTGTCATGTCTTTAAACTAAGAAATTTCTTAGGAAAAACCTATAACGTGGTTAGGAGACTAAGCATTCTTTACAACACAAAGACACAGAATTAACAATGGCTGTCGTTATTTTCCACTGCGCCTGACTAAATCTGAAAATGCAGGGTTGTAGTATTTCCTGGGTCCCACAGAGCATTACCGTACCTCAGCTGGAGCCTGCAAAAAGCCATTTTTTATACACATTATTTCTCCCTGTATACATTTTCTGCAGATAACTGCACTACTCAACAAATCAAGCAAGCACACAGTCTCAGTCTCCGGGAAGTATCACGCGCAACCTAGAACAGCAAGCTTTCAGACGAAAGCCCGCAAAAAACATGCAACCACCATTTTCAAAACAAACCCTGGCTGCATCAATTGAGCGGAAAACCTCAACCAGTACCTAGGGCTGAAAAAAGAAAAGCCAAGCAAAGGGTTGCAAAGTTTCCTGGGTCCACAAAGAGCCCAACTCCAAAATTAACAATAACCACAGCTTCACTTCAGCTACACAAACAGGGTACTTTTCGTCCCCACCAACCCCTGTCAAAGTAACACTGTGGCAAAATCTGTTACCTCTACACCAGCACCAAGTGAGAGCAAATAATGAGACAAGTAAAGAAGTTCTTGATTTTAAAATAAATGACTCACACGTTGCATAGTTCATGTCCCTGCCTGCACGACGTGAAGTCCGAGGCTCCATCCTTCCTCAAGCACCTTCCCATTTTACTTACTTTACTTTTTTTTTTTTTTATAATTTACACCTCAAGACAGAGTCCCAAGGCCCCAGGCTAACACCATAGAGAGAACATACCGACGTAAAGCAACGTCGCAGGAAAAGACTGCCATGAGGAGGGTAAGTTGTCGCTATCTCAAACTGCAATCCATGTAGCAGAAGGCAAACTCTGGGCCTGGACTTAACTGTAGCATGTATCAGAATTGAAATTATGCGGCAAACTGCGACCTGAGAAAGCAGTGTATAGTTCCAGTCAATCTGCCCTACTCTCTCCCTATCCAACACTGAAGACAAGCTCCTGAGCCTCCTCCTGACCTGCTGAAAACCGAAACATTTCTGCTTTTTTTTTTTTTTTTTTTTTTTTTTTTTATGAGCAGACCATAATAGTAATCCTTGCTCACTGGCTCTTAATGCAGGCCATGTAAGGGAACATGAAATGGGGGGTGGGAGACAAAGGCCTACATAGTGCATTATGCAAAATCCCTATTATTCCAAGCTACACGCCTATTTAAAACGCTGCTCTGACAGAACTATTAATTTGCGCTACGAGCATGCTGATCACCAGTGTTACAAAGTTATATTTTACACTGGTGTGAAGAACTAAGTATAAACTACCAAAGTTGTTACTGCTTAAAAGCTGTTAAACCTCAGCCGGGCAACACAATAATTAAAGCAACTCAGTTACAAAGCAAAGGGAAATAGCTATCCAACCCAAGCTCTGTACATAAACCATCTAACTGCCATCCAGGAACCCCATGAAACAATTATCCATGGGGTGAAAACTACAAAGCCATCACCGATTCTAATGCAACCTGCATCCCTATCCCGATTCTGAGATAGAAAAAAAAAACTATATGTGCAATTTATAATAATACATGCAACATATACACTGACCTCCTGCCACCAACCAGTACTCAGCGATCTACCTTCTTCCTAAAATATTTACAGGTCGTCTGAGCATACCTTACCTTATCAAGTTCATGCCAAAATGTGACTCCTACTCTCATTACACTTGACAAAACCCTCTAATCCCCTCCCTATTCTTACCTCATTTCCTCCTAACTAACCTCCCTCACATTTAACCCTATCCTATCCTTATTCTTTTAATCCCTCCTATCCTATGTATCTAACACCACTGAAGATATCCCAGGACAAAAGGGTCTGTTCCAAACCTTATATATTGTTTCACACTACCGTAACATCCACAAATCCAGTTGTTACTTGCCTTTTGAAATTCTTTTAATGTAAGATTTATCACTTAGCCAAGTAATTTGTTTAAACTGGCTTGGCAATGAAAAAGGATTGCAAGTCTGTATAACAAACTATATTTTAAAGTAGTGCCTATCACAGGAAGCCAGTGAATCCACACAATTTAGTAATGAGATCCAGTACTTGTACAAAAATAGTTATTTGTAACTCTGGGGTCCTTAGAACTTGAGATTAAGGAATAGTTCTCAATGCACTACCTAATTAATTGTCCCGTCACTAAGTTCTTTTTTTTGCCAGATGGGGTGTTGACTGCCAAAATGCATATATGCATTTGAAAAGGCATTCTTTCTAAATATGATTAGATATTAGATTCATACATGTGGTCCTCAGAGTTCTTATATACTGTGATGTCAAGAAACTCTATTGTCTGTTTGTCATACTGATGGGTGAATTCTAAGAAGTCATTAGGGTGATTTTAGTAATAAATGATTGATTTTAACTCTTGCAAGTCACCCTTCCATAAAATAAAAATGTCATCCAGGTACCTCAAATAGACTTCCAACTTGGAAAAAAGGGTGAATTCAGAACCATGGAGTTTTCCCAAAACCATAGGACCATGTTAACAGTAAGAGGGGCTGAAGCTGCCCCCATAGCCACACCTCTGTGTTGTTTGTAATATTCACCCTCATAGTAAACATAATTAATTGACAGCACTAACTCCTTAAATTGTAGTATCAGTCTAGTTTCTATTGCACTAAGGCTGGTGCATTCAACTATTGCTTGATGGAACCGATCCAACCCCTCTTCATGAGGGATTACAAAAAAATAAATCTTTAATGTCAGTAGTGATAAATAAAACTTTAAGTAAGTGTTATTTGTTCTCAGGAAAATATTTGAGCTTGTAGTAAACAGATTTGGCCAGCAAGTTCTATTTTTTGGACCCTGCGCATGCCACAGTAGGTCTTACAGAGGGTCAGTGACAGATTTATGGATCTTCGGGATACTGAAGATCCCTGGGATTTTCAGTTTGTTAGCCACTAGGAACTCCCTCAGGATCAAAGGCAGGTTATAAGTCACAAAGATATCCTCCAATAGTAAATCTATGGCATGGTATGCAATGCTGATTTCATTGTGAGACACTTCAATAAAAAAATTTCCATGGTATAGATAGTCAAACATCTTGGAGGAATAAAGATGCTTGTCCATTATGACCACTCCCCCACCCATATCTGGTTTCATAATGCATAGGTTCCAGTCACTGGCCAATACCTACAACAAATCTCTCTCCTCTTTAGTGAGATTGAAAAATTTAGGTTTTCTATTCTTAATGTACCATTCCCTCACACTTCCCTCACACAGTTTCTAAAATAAGTGTATACTGGGTATGAGTGTAGGATTGAATGTGCTAGTTCTCTTTAGGCAAGGATTAAGTGTACTGTCAAAGCTGAATTTAAATTGTATTTTGGCACCCAAGAACCTACGCAACTAAACACCTGGCTGTAAATCCCTAGATGAAGGGAAATTGAAGACAGTTTTAAAACAGTAAGTGAGATTTTTATTTTACAAAAGTACTGTGAAATGCTCAAATAAAACCAGTAGCAATCCTTTGCCTGGATGTCTCTGGATACAAGTAAAACACTTTTGGAACACAGGTTAACCACAAGGCTTTGCTGAGCTCATGGAAAATGAGCAGGAAACAAACTGTAGTAAATGGGGTTTACTCAAGAGCAACACTGGTTTGCTGAGAGACACTCTGTATCATGGATCTATGGAAAACAATGAGGGGAGGGAGAGACTTTGGAAATTAGATTACAATAAGGGGTGAAGGCCAGAGACGCAGCCTTATAAAACCACAACAATGGGAGGGTTGGAGAAAAAAAGAGAAAGAAGCAGGAGAGCTATAGAAGGATACGATCAAATAAAGCTAATTTTGGAGCTCATTAACAAACTATTGCTTAATGTCTCAGTGTTGGGTGGTGTGGCAGATACAAAGAAGAGGAAACAGAAAGGCAATGGAATTCACCTTTCTTGAGATACAGGTTAATGATCCCAAGCACATTAGAATAGGACAGACACAAGGAACAGGTACAGAAAGGCATTTGAATCCAACTTTAAGCAGGTAAATGTTAAGCAGAATGTATAGCTACAGACACCAAACTGGAATATCAACAAATACAGAGTGGTATTGTTGCTTCACAGCAAGTCATTCTCTGGTTCACTTCTTGGATGGTGGATCTCTTTTGCTGACCCCCTGTATTTGTGTGGGTTTCATTCAGGTACTCCACTCCTATGGCTGCTTTATGCCTTGTACTTCCTGCACATTTTGTTGCAAATGGGGCCATCTTTCCTTTTGAGAGTACGTTTTGTATATTTCTGATATTTTACCAGATAAAACATTTACTAATATAATTCTGTGTAGGTGGTAGAGATGTATGAGGCACTTATCTTGTCATTTAGTCCCTTGAATTACAACAGATGTCATCTACCTTCCCCACCATAGATATATATATATATACATAGAGAGAGAGACAGAGAGATATATACACACACATATATATATATATTATCTGCATGCCTTTGTCCTTAAATAGACTATCTTGTTTTTCTTAATTATGCTTATTATTTAGCAGGAATACAAACATGTTTGCAGTGTGTTTCATTGGTAGTCATAATTTCATTTATGAATTATAACATTTATTGTTACAATTATCAGTGTTTCAGTGTTTGTTGACCTTTTTTGATGTTCATCTTTCCCAGTGCTGTTGTAGCCTTTAGGCTATATGCGTTGTTTCTTGGCTTCAAAAAGTTCTGTCTATCCCCAACCCCAGACATCTTCACACTGACTGTTGACTGGCTAATCCCAAGGAGGAAAATCAGCAGTCAGAATCAAGCTTTCTTCAGTACTTCCTTGCAAACTAGACAGGAAGCATCTCTCAATCTTCACGGGAACAGCAATCAGCCAAGTTCTTTGTTTCTGGCAGTAAAGTCCACACTGGGGAACCCTATCACTCAGAAATGATTGCCCTTTTTTGAAAAATGGCATTTTATCTATTTGACTAAGAAGGTTTATTATCAAAATATTGAACACAGATGCTCCGCAGTTGGAAAAACAAAAGACAGATATCCAAAGTGCTGTCTTGCCGAGCATTCCGTGTTCGTAATTCCTATCAGCGAATGCTACTGTGCATTTGCTGATATGAACTGGAAAAACTGCACAGAGATTGTGGTACAGTTTGGTTTAGGATATTCATCCCTTTCCTCACTGTAGTGCGATCTCAGAGTTGGAATATATAGTTAGCAGAGTGTGTGTATGTGTGTGTGTGGGGGTGCAGCCCCCCCCCCCTGCAAAACTGTGATGTAAAGTATAGGAGTTTCATGTAAGTGTGCTCCTATATGGAAGTTATGTGCTCTGTTTGACAACAATGTCGAATCTGCTGAATTCATTCAGCTGATTCAACATTGTGTGCAGTTGGATATTATTACATTCGCCATTTTCTTCGATGTTGTGACTGGAAAAATGTTTTTCCCATCGACATTTTGATAGTAAACCGACTAGAAATGGTATTTCTCCTTTATGAAACCTGGAATATTTTCACTTCTGACAGGAAAATCTGTTTTTAGTTTAGAGTGTTTATTAAGGTACATGGGACTAACTTTGAGGAAAAACTGTGTAGTACTTGTGTAAACTTTGAATTTTGTGGTACAGAAAAGTTTACCCTGGAATTTGTGGAGAAGTGTGAATCAGTGTAAAGCTTATGCTCACTTGTGATTCTGTCAGAGTATGTGTGAATGCTTGAACAGTACTGGAAGGGGAATTTCGTTCTATTTTTAATTTTAATAAACAAAAGGACTGGGAAAGTGTCATGAGTTTAAGTGTGCTGCTTGTGAATACTTGTTGACTACTTACCTTCCAACAGGTTCACTCCAGTTACACTTATCACTTTTTGTGCAGTTCTACAAAGAAAAAAATCATTTACCAAGGAGTCCTTCCTATTCCTAAGGGCTCAGTATATGCCTTGACCTATAGTGGATGAACTGGTAGTGACCATTAGTTGTTTCTTAGACCACTCACTTTCCTCTCTGGCTTCCTCTGTTGTGGTCATTTTGGACAGCATGAACTGGATGTCAACCATGTCCTCTTTGACTATTCCAGTGTCCAATATGGACATGGAAGAACCATCTTCTCTGGATCTAGGAGACAGTGATTCTTTTGGAGTAACTAGGGCAAGACACCATTAGATCACGCAGATATGACTGCCTCAAGGTGATCCTCTTTTGTTGGAATTCCTTAAACACTGCTCTTCTGATGAAGTTATTCTGTTACAAAGATGAGTTCCTTACCTTGACAAGATAGGCATTACAGGCAGCACAAATCCTGATAAGCAGAAACCTTTACAGATGGGTATTTCCTGTTAAGTTCCTTGAGGAAACAGGTTCTGATTATTCTGATTTAAACAGAAACAGGTCTTCTTCTCTTGTAGATTCTTAAGCCCAAATCTCTGATTTTGAGGAAAATTTTAACTCTTACCCTCCTGTTGAGGTGTTCATAGTTTGGTAATAGGCTATCGGCTCTAGGGCTTATACAAGCCTAGCCATAACAATTCCCTGGCTATTTCTTCCCACACTATTTACTTCCCTGGACCCCTGTCTAGCAGGGCGACTGACGTGATCCCTTTCTCCCATCCAATCATCAAGGTTCCTTTTGAAGAGGGCCAAAGAGGCGCTCTGCTGGACATGTATGTGCAGTCTATTCCAGAGTCTGGGGAGTCTCTGGGTCAGGAACCTATCCCTCCAGCATGTTTTGTTTATTGTAATGACAAGGTTTATATTCCTGGAGCATGTGGCTCTGAGGGATTGGGATTTCTTTAAGTGAAGCATGTCCAACAGCTCTTGGTTTGACATGGCCTTGTATGTTAAGCAGAGATTACCACTGAGTAGACAATATGTGACAGAATATAGCTAGAGTTTTTTAAGGAGGCCAGCGTATGGCATCTGCTTTAGGCCTATGATTCTTTTAGTGAGGTATTTCTGCGACCTTTCCAATTGTTGCAGATGTCTTGAGAGATACATACCAAACAGGGCATTGTATTCTATAATGGGTCTAATGAGGGATGAGTACAGTGGGACAATGACCTCCTTTTTTCTGAATGAAAAGCCCTTAGTGATGAGGTGTGACACATAGAAAGATTTCCTGACTGTTGTGGCGATGTGGTTATCGAAGGTGAGACCACTGTCCACCTGAGTCTAAAAGTCTCTTATCACACTTTTGGTGTTTAGTGTACTGTCACCTATGTGTTAATTCATGGCTACATGTTTTTTCTCCCCAAGGGGATAAGTATACATTTCTTGGCATTGAGCTTGAGCCCATGGCTCTGGCACCAAGCATCTGTTTATGTAAGGCCCTTTTGTAGAGTATCCACATCATTTGAGGATTCTGTAATGGCTCCCAGTTTGCAGTCATCTGCAAACTTTGTTAGCCAGAGTCCCTTAGTGTTGGCTTGTACTTCAGAGAAGTAGATGCCAAACAAGAGCGGTCCAGGACTGAATCCTGAGGTACTCCACTTGTCATATGTCTGGAGCTGGATTTGGAGTCAGCTACTTTTACAGTGTGGGTTCTGTCTGTAAGCTAGTTGGCAACCCATCGAGTGATGTAGAGATTAATGCCCAGCTTAGTAAGTCTATCTATGATTCCAGAGTAGGGGATGGTGTCAAAGGCCTTGGCGAGGTCCAGGTAGGCTGTGTGGACCGCCTTACCCTCGTCTATGGCTCTGGAGACTGATTTGAATGTCTTTCTTTATAAGTTTCATGATAATATGTTCTATGGCCTTGCAGATCAGGCTCGTCAGACTGATGGGGCGGTAGTTCCCGGGATCCAAGGTGGATTCCCCCTTGTGGAGTGGGATAACTGTAGCTGTGTGCCACTCAGTGGGCACGAAGCCTGAAGTGAGGCTATGATTAAATGTGACACATAGGTGAGGTGCCAGTTCATTTTGTAGTTCATGTAGTACACAGCCCGAGATGTCATCTGGTCCCATGGATGCTGTATTCTTAGCTTTGGAGAGTGCATTTTTTACCTGTGTGGCCGTTATTACCAGAATTTGGCAATCTTCCGGTATTGAGATGGGATGCTTAGGGGGTGAGAGGGGGGTGAAGTTGGTACTGAATTGATCTGCCAGGATATTGGCAATATCCTTGGGATCAGTATATTTAATGCCATTCTGTTGTAGCTCAGAGCAAATCTGAGCATTGCCATTTAGATTCTTGACATATTAGAGAATGTAGGTGCCGCTAAATATCTAAAGGTCCACTCGTCAACTCAAGCCAAGCAAGCTGTAGTAATAATAATAATAATAATACGAGTGAGTAGCCACCATGATAATTAAGTAAACATGGCTATTGAATTTATTAACATTTATTGCACAGTACAAGTAAAAAAGATGAGCGCTTTCGCGTACTGCCAGGTACGCTTCATCAGATCTTAAAATACATCCATTCAAACTTCCTTTTATATAAAAACAAGGAGGTATAATACTTTCATATTCACCAATTAAATAATTAAACAAGCAATTGCTTAAGATCACAATTACTTAGATGCACTCAGTAGTTCATCAACACTCTAACCGCAGTTGCAAATCTGCAGGCATATATTGCAATCACAGTTGCTCAAATACACTAAATAATTCATAAACGCTCTAACCACAGCTACAAATCTGCGGACATACATTACATCATCTCAAAAATATAATATAAAATGACGCATTTATAAAATGAAATAAATATTAATAATCACCCTTTTCTAAACAAAAATACACACTAAAAATACAATTGAATAAAATGTAAAAAAGACATATACATCTAAAATACATAATGTGTATAAATATGTAAATGTGTAAATCTATGAATCATATAATAACATCATATAAAACTCTATCATAGGAAAATCATAATAAAACACAAATTAACACATCTAGTGAATTCTAAATATGATTCATAAGTAATTATCTACCCCAAAATTCAGTAATAATGAAATGTAAAATATGAAATGCAAAATATGTGTGAATTATGTCATTTGTTACTACGTGCTTCAAGTATAGACTTGATAGTTATTGATTGGTTAAGACCAGAATCCTGGTGCGCTTGTAACTTAAAAATCCATTGGAGTTCCACTGTCTCCAAATGGTTCATGTTGTTACCCCCTCTCTTTTTTTTTTCTTGACATAGTTATAGAATGCCTTGTGGTTGTCTTTGGAATCTTTGCCAATTTTATTTTCATAACTAGCTTTGGAGGATTTTATGAGGGATCTCAGTTTCTTACTGAGGCTGGTAAGCAAGTTTTTTGCATCCTGGGATTTTCCTCTTTTCTGCAACAGTTTCTTCCTTTTGTTGTAAAGTTTGTTTATGGCAGGGGACCACCAGATTGGCTTCCTTTTTTTGGAGGAGAGCATCTTGGTTCTATTTCGAATGGCACGATTCATGCATGAGTGGATGTGCTCATACAGTGCCTTAGTGTAGGATTCAGCAGTCGAACTTTCAGTTCCTGTCTGCATGGGTGTCATGAAGTTTGTCACTTCTGACTTGAGTAGCATGAAGCTGGCTTTGGAGAAGTTTTTTATGGAGTTTTCCTTACTTGGGGCTGGGGGTGCGATGTGGATGTTAAGGGTGATTAGCTTATGGTCAGACTTGATCAACGAGGTTGTGACCATAGTTGTGCGGCATCTGTTAGTAATGACCAGGTCTAGGATATTGGAGCCCTTGGTGGGACTATGGATTAGTTGATCCAAGGCATTGGAATTTATGTATTCCAATAACTGTTGGGCAAAGGTGTTGGTACACAAGTAGTTTTGCCAGTTAATGGCAGCCTAGTTGAAATCACCCAGTATTAGGGTGTTTGGTTGTATCTTAATATTTTCTAGTATATTTAGAAAGGTGCAGTGAGTATCTTGGGGCATGGTGGGGGATCTGTAGCAAGCTACAGTTTGGATTGCAGTCTTACCTAGTGTTAGTTGGACCTGTTTTCTTTTAATTAGACTATTGCTGGGATAAATGAGGAATTTCTATAGGAATGAATAGATGTCCTCTCTGAAGTGAAAGTATGTGATATATGCTAAAAATGGGTGTACCTCATTGCTCTCTTATCCCTCCAATACTGGCCTCCCTGGAGGATATGTTAAATGCTGCCTCTCCTCATCCTGATATCCAGTTGTCAATTCTTCAAAATTCAGATAAGCTTTACCTAGCTCAGGCTAATAAATTTATTTTCTCTCATCTTAAAGCATATGCAACTGCTGTTTCATCTGAATCACATATTGGCAATAGGCTGGCATTCAATACCAATCCTTCACCTGATAAGGAGGATAAAATGTTGGATCGTACAGGTAATACATTTTTTTCTTCCATTTTAGCCTTCCAAATTCTGAATTGCAAGGCATACATGTTGATATTTATGTTGTGCCATAAGGACGGTATAAGGGAATTAACTACCACTGTTCTTACAGAAGAAAGCTCCTTTCTGGACCATACTGTTTCTACCCCTTCTCAGGTATCTAAACAAGCTTTGAAGAGTATGTGTGTGATTGTGCAGATACTGTGTCTAAGTCCACAGCTACTACTACAGTATTAAGATATGCTTGTGCATGTAACTAAAAGTTTGCAGATCAGTTAAGCTCTGTTATCTTGGATTCAGCTTTAGTTAAGGAGGTGTTTACCTCTTCTGCTGCCCAGGTTCTCAAATAATATGATCAAAGAGAGAATTTAATTCAGGGAGTTTCTTCTTTCTGGCAAACAAAATGCAAAAATGGAATGGCCAGAAAAGAAAACAGCAAAAAAAAAAAAAAAAAGTAGGTGCCTTTTCAGAAAAAGGCATAGTCCAACAGTGCAGAACGACTAAGCCGGTATTCTTTACCTCTTCCATCTCTCCTAGTCAATATCTATGCAAATTTGTCCCATAAAATGCCCACCAACATTCTTCTTTGGCAAAACATTGTTTCAGAACCTTGGGTATTAAAAGTGTTGCAGCAGTGTTACAGACAGCACTGGATTCATAAACTCCTTTCAGGGGAATACCTCCTCACTCTTCAGATTAAACAGTATATTTTCCTCAGGTTATTCATTCTTTACACTCACAGAGAATCATAAAACTAAAGTCTTTAAATCAAAAAGGCAAAGGCTTCTATTCCAGAATTTTTCTTTTACCAATGAAATAGGTCAACTGGAGACTATATCTAGATCATTCATTTTGAATGTTGTAAAGTTCCAATGTTCAGAATGTTTTCCTTGCAGAGCTTTGTATCTCTCATTCCTAACTGGAGCACCCTGGTAACTCTAGAACTGAAAGATAAGCGATCAGAATACCATATTCTCATAGCCATAGGCTTCAAGAAATTCCTAAGGCTCTCTTTTTCCGGGTCACATTACTTCTCTACATTCCCTTTGGTTTAAATTTCCTTCTTTAGATAACTTTGCTGGATGGGTCTGGTAAGGTTTTTTTGCTGGCAAATCTGACAACTTAGTTTCAAACTTGAACAATTCTACAACAAAGGGAGGCCTGTATATTGGTAATGAAAGAGGTATCATATAGGGGAGAGGGTAAGAGTAGCTAATTACCTTGGCAGTGTCTGTAAGGAATTTCTTCACTCTATGAAAGGTGCCTAGTTTTTAATAGGTTTTCTTGATGCTGTTGTGGATATGTAAATCAAATTTAAGATTGTCATTGATTGCCATACCAAGTAGTTTTGTATGTCAGGTAACTTCAGTCATGGTTTTATTTAAAGAAGAAATTTTAAAGTTGTTTTTCTTTTTTCATGGAAATCGGATTTTGGAAAAAAAGAGAAGTAGTGTAGATTCTTTCTGGGTATAGTAGCATTGGATTATCCTGTAGCCAACTGTCAACAGAGTTAAAAGTTTCTTGAGAAAGTCTCTGAAGATGTATGATGTTATCTGAAGTGTATGTTAGGGTTGAATCATCAACGTAGCTTCCTGAGAGGATTTAGATTGTTAATAAATGTATTAAAGAGTAGAGGGCCAAGAATGGTGCCCTATGTCACACCATTATTAAAAGGAAGGAAGGAAGGAGCCATTTAACAGACTGGTATTTGTCAGTTAAGTAGTTGTTATACCATAGCAGTATGGATTTTGATAACCCTAGAGAAGACAGTTGTCAGAGCAGTCTTTAGTGAGACACTAAATAAAAGCTTTAGACAGATCAAGCAATACAGAAGAAATGAGTTTGGGTTTTTGTCTAGTTTTGTTAATAGTATCTGTGAAGGTTAATACGGTTGTGGCAGTGCTATAGGTGAGTCTAAAACCATGTTGTGTGGGAGTCAGGAGCTTTTCCTGAAGGATGTGTCCAAGTAGTTTGTGAATGCACTTCTCAGTTTTAACAAAGAGGATACAATGGAAATAGATCTTAAGTTGCTTATATCAGATGTGAGTCTTCCTTTATGAATGGAAATGATAAAGAAATGATTCCATAGAGAAGGAATGTATGATTCTTTGATAGCTCTATTAATTAGGACAGACATAGGCTATGATATGGACCTGGCAGCAAGCTTCAGATATTCTGCTGGGAGATTATCTGATGAAAGGGAATGGAATTTCAGTTTAAGTAGTATTGATTTGAAGTAGGAGATCTATATGGGTTTTAGAGTGAAAGAGGAATCCATCCCTCTTCAAAAGGCTCTTTTAATAAAAGACAAGGCAAATCTTTGTCTGGAATTTTTCCTGAACCTCTCCAATCTATGTCAGACTTCTCAGGATCCTAGGGTTCATGGCTTCTTTGATTTTCATGATACCTCAAGCCAGATACAGATGAGAAAAATACAATAGATCATTAAAATCAGGGTTGCAGCACCTGCCCTCTCTTTATGTTTCCTGTCTGAGCTTTATTGAAAGGGTGCCTAACCAATGATCAGGGGCCCCATCAGGGATTTTGTATCATCAGTTGCATTGGTGGTGACAGCAAATTCAACTGAATCAAGGTCTCTCCTTCTCTCCTAAGAACCCAGATCAATTTTCCACCACAGATGCATCAGATATTACTTATGGAGCAGTTTCCAGAGGGGTAAAAGCACAAGGTCTGTAGAATCTTTCAGTCACACCAAAGCACTTCAGCTTAAAAGAGATGCTGGTTGTGATCCATGCCTTGAAGTCTATCCATCACAGTCAGTCATCAGGACTTTAAGTGATTACAGATAGTTCCATATTCATACAACGTATAAACAAGCCAGTAGATACAAGGTGGTACCCCCTATGCAGGCTGGCAGTGATAGCTTCAGAGTTAGATCTTCAGCATTCCTTTACCTATCAAGCATCTTGCATTCCATCAGGAAAAAAACGTAGCGGCAGTCAAACTGAGTGAGACCAGGACAAACACTCATGAAAAGAAATTTAACTAGAGGAGCTTCGGAGAATTGATCCAATTGTGGGAAACCCTCATATAGATATGTCTTCAAAATAGACAAAAAGTTTTGTTCCAGGACTCCGTGCAAGCAAGCGTCAATATCCAGTATAATTATGAACACTCAGAAGGATACCCCAGAATACTTATCACAGGCCACCTTTTGGGCCAGGCAAAATTAGCAATTACCCCAAGCTTCCTCGTAGACTGGATCTACTAACAGAAATAACGGGGAGTTTGATACACGCCAATATCAATCAAGTTCAACTAACTGCCTGGATGACTCATTTTTAAAACCTTTTAGTCACTTATTTCATGAGGACATGCAGCAGGTACTAAAGGAGTCAAGAAAGCCTGCTACTAGAAAATGTTATGTTTTTAAGTGGAAGTAGTTTTCCAGTTGGTTCTTGACCAATAATCAGGGGTCATTTAGGGATTTTGCATCATTGGTTCTCAAATATTTGTGTGAGTTACTTTCAAGTGGCCTCTCGTTCCTCTATAAAGATTTATTTTGCAGCCATTTCAGCATGTCTACCCATGGATCCACATCTTTCTTCTCCATTTGTTGTGAAACAGTTTTTGAAAGGAGTTTTACATCTGAGACATCCTTGTAGACAGGTTGGTCTTCCTTGGGATTTCAGCTGTGTGCTGGAGAAACTAAGTTGCCTTTTGAACCTGCTTACCTGGCTTAAAAACTGTTCTCGTCATTCCTTTGACATATGCAAGAAGAGTATCTGAGTTGCAAGCCCTCATGGTGGGTGAAACAGGTCTGATTTTCCATAGGGATAGGGTCTCTAAGACAAAACTACTCATTTGTGCTGAAAGTGGTTTCAGAGTTCACTTTGAATCAAAAAGGGAGAGCAGATTCTGCATACTCTGGATTTGCATAGGCAGTTCAGGTTTTATCTTGACAGAACAAAGCCCTTTAGAAAAGTTGATCAGCTATCTATTTCTTATCAAGGGACAAAAAGAGGGATGCCCTGTGTCTAAACAGACAATTTCCATGTGGTTGTCTAGAGCTATTTTTTCTTGGACTTTCCCAACATAGCAAATCCATTCCAGGCAGTATCAAGGCACATTCCACTAGATCTTTGTCTTCTTAGATAGCATAACAGAAAGGGGTGGACACTAGAAGCATTCTACAGGTAGCTATATGGTTATCTATGCAGACTTTTACAAAGCATTACAAAATGGATCCCTTTTCCAGGTCCAGGCCAAACTTTGCTAGGGACATTACCCAGAGACATCATGATCCATAACCTTCCTTCCCCTCTCAGGATGGATAGGCTTTTGTAATTAATCCATATATCCTAAGGGCTACTGCAGCAGTGAGAATGATGAACATTGTACAGTTGTATAAGTTGCACTTATCATAACAGTAGCTGTTCAAATTCCTCACTTGTAGTTGTGATACAAAGCATGGTTGTGTTTCCTTATCCTTTTCATGTTTTTTATTGTTATTACTAGTTGGTTATTTCAAGAGTTTGGGCTCTTCCCGCAATATATAGGCAAGAAAGTATTGAAGAAAGGTTTAGTAGCCAATCAACAGTTAGAGTGTAGGAGTGTGTGGAACCCGGGCTTTTTGAAACTGGCAGATTGTTCTTTCTTATGTGAGAAACAGCCATATAGAACTACTGCAAAAGTTAAGAATTTGAACATCTACTGTTGTGGGTAAGTGCATCTAACATAACTGTACCCTTATAAAAACAAAACTGAAACAGAACTCAGGAAAACTGCTATGAGAATAGTGGAAGTCAAATTTTATGGGTTTTGCTGAAACTCAGATTTTTATCAGAATATGACTTAATTGATAGGGTAAACTGGATAATTAAATCAGATGTATGGACTTGTACAAAGATCTGTCAGAATGACCAAAACATGAATACGTGATCCATAATAAACATTACCGAACAGCCTCACACAGCAGTATGTTTTCTTTTCAAAGATGAGGGTTAAAATTGTGTCCATGAGATATGCAGATACTGTGCATTTAGGCTTCCCTAGTAATCATCATTTAGCGGTTTAAATTCTTAAAAAAGCAACAAGCTGCCCACTGTGAAATAAAAACTGTACTATTTAGCATTAAGCTGAGAAAACTCTTCTTCTATGTTCATAGCCTGTCTTCAAAGAACTGAACAGCTACAGTTTCAAATAAAAGTAATAAGCTTTGATTGAAAAGATAATCATGCAGACAGAATGAGCAGAGAAAGACATGACCTGCTGAACCCTACGTATAGCAAATATGTTTTCACAACTTTCAAGACAAAAGATTACAAGACTTCATCACTTGACTCTCACTAGCTTCAAGACACAGAACAATTACAGCTGAACCATGACCTGGTGAGACCAGAAACAGTGTTTGAACAATTTCCTTTTGTCAAATGAGCTAGATTTCTGCTGTGATTTGAACTACGCATTGCAATTTCAGTAAGGTAAACATTAAACATAAATTCTTTCCAGTGGAGCATATACTCAGTACGTCCTAGTTCAGTATCTAATCTTAATTTCAAAAAAGTTTTCTAATGCCGTTCTTAATGTTGCAAATCATAATAATAAAAAAAATAATAACGTGCCATTTAAATTACCTTAGACTGTTTGGGAAAATGTGTTAGATAAATGAAACATCTTTTACTTTTGGGTTAGAAAACAAGTAAGAAAAGCCACAAGTTGTGAAATGTGCCCAGCTATCCTAACGTAGAGTATATTTCATTTACTTAACTGCAAAACACCATATAATTTATATGTCCATATTTATTTGTCATAATATGCTTAGTTGTTTGAAATGTATTGCATTGGATTGCAGTATTACTATTTGTTTTAGGCAAGAAGACTTGTTTACATTTCAAATAAGTTTGTTGTAAATCAGCTGAGCATGTGGATTTAAGGTTTCACTAGCTCAGCAGTTTTTTGTTATTATTGGTATTTGTATGTCTATTTTGTGGCACTCTCAATTATCTTTACTGCACAAGCTGTGTAGCCAATAGGAGGAATAAGCCATAAGCCCCCTGCAATGTAATTCCACCTCCAGGCAGTTAGTAAAGACACATATTTGCCTTATAAAGACACATATTTTGCCTTACCGGGTAAAGCCATGTAGAAGCATAACTTTAGGGCATGGGACTCAAGTCCCCAGTCTCCAGACTGAGTGGGACTAAAGATAAATAATGCTACATTACAGATAGTTTGTAAGAATAAGATCTGAAGTTACACAAAGTCATCTCTCTATAATCCTGTAATAAATACTGGGTTTCCAGTTAACTACTTCAACAGCAAAAGGATTACTTCTGTTATCCCAAGTTCAGGGTAGAAAAGTACTATTCATAGCCATGAAGAGGTTAGGATTTCTACTTCATACAGCAGTAAAAGTGACCGGAGTAATGCCCTGCCCTGCAAATCACTTTATTAAGAAGATGGCCAATGGCAAAGCCATTAAACTGACAGAAGATTTGTTACTTTCTAACCTATCAGGTTTTGCAGCCTTGGGAACAGACTGTGAGCACTATTAAATTAGTATTCAGTTACAATTCTGTTCCACCATTCCCTAAAACCTTTATGTCTACAGATGGACAAAGACAGCTTACAAACATGATACAAAGAGCAGCACTCACCCTTCCTTTCAGACCGATTCCAGGAGTAAGAACAGAACAGGTGGCCTGCTTTGAATAAAACACAAACCCTGTCCTTCAAATATGCACATCCTTAGTAAATGCAAGGAAACTAATTATAATTGAAACAGCTCACAAAAAGCACCACAGCAGAGAAAGGTCCATTCAGCTTAACTACATTTAAAATAAATAATGCATGAACATCAGTGATGGGAGATGTGATGTTTGAGAATAAATACACCATTTTCTGCATCAGACAATAACAGATATGTGAGCAGGATGGGTCTATATCAGTTCATCAAAATCTACTTCCATCGAACTGCTATTCATTGAACCAAAATCATCAAACTTCTCTTTATTGAACATTCAAATCAGCAAACTTTTTTCCCAGGTAAGGAAACTAGTTGGCCAACATATGGAAATTTGTTTTTTTCTCTGCTGTAGTGTGATCTAGAAGTTGGTGTATATATAAGTAGGGGAAATTGGAAGGCACAGCCCCTCACATTGGGGATGTAGGGGCATAGCCCCCCAGTTTGTTGGGTTTAATTTAATGTGTTTGGGTGTCAGTTGGTGTGCTGACCAACTAGTTTCATTACCTGGGAGAAACATTTGATGAAGGGAATTTCGATGATGTGAGTTTGATGTAAATAGATTTCGATGAAATGATATAGACCCAAGCTGATCTTAAGCCTTATGAAACCTGCAGCAACTAAACTAAAATATGCGGTTTCATTTACAATATGTTCATTGCATGATGGAATGAAAAATATGAGAACTTATTTCTATACAATGTATAAAAATGTATATGAAGTTGGTATATTAATTCTGCTCGGAAATGCAACAATTATATTGAAGATGTGAAATGCATAATAGGCAGGATGGACAGATGCACTAATTGCTCCATCTGTGACTATTCCTAGGCACGGAAGATTTAGGTTGTAAAAGCACAGTTAGAAAGGAAATAAATAGTCAAGAACTGGGAAACAAACTGATTAGCAGGTGAACGTAATGTTCTGCTTACCTGCATCTTTGTTTGCTGTGTGGAAAAGTTATAAGCCAAAGTGCTTCACTATTAGTCAGAAGAAGAGTTGAGACTGCTATAACTCTACAAATATGTTCTGTCCTCCTCACGTCCCCAATAGTTACTTTACAGCTGGTATTTTCACTGTTCACAACACAACCACTCCAGAACATTCACTTACTAAATTCCAGATTGTATTTCCACCCCGCAATTTTTCTGTTTGTAGTCTTTCACCACTTGTCAGGAATCATACTGTAATGTGCTAACATTCACATTACTTTTAGTACTCCATTCTGGTATTCCTAATCTTACATTATTAATACTGCCCACATTTACAGAAAGTACTCAAAAATTCTTACTTTTCCTTTTAAGTTTATGGGAAATATTTTTATGTTTCCCCCGTATTAAATATTTTTTCTATGGTTCATGAACAAATAATCATTGATCTTTAGTGTCAGATTGTTCTCTGGATAGAACTTCAAAAAGGGTCGTAATGTCAATCCCTTCTCCTGACCTCTCTTCCTGCATGCAGACTTTCTCCTTTTTTCCCTACATATTTTTTCTCCCAGAGATTCTTCACATAGTTCACCCTCTCCCCCACCCTCTTGTTGTCCTTCCTTGTGCATGTGTGTTTCCCTTCTCCATTCTGCTCATTTACTGCTTGCTCTTGACAGTCCATCTAAAAGTGTGTTTTTTTCCTTATAAAACTGGTTAACACATACATTCTTTTTGTATGCTCATTTATCCCCACTCTAGTAGCAGTGTGTCTTGTCACAATCATTTATTTAATTAGAAAAGTCCCAAAAAAGAAGCATGATTTAGACTGTCCAGAATATCTTAATATCCCTCTTTGACTAGCCACAAAAATACTTGGCAGATTTCTCACCATGATGTTTCACAGTTCAAAACAGCTTCCTACCTCCACTCCTTTCCATGTTTCTGTCATCTCTCACAATGTTTTCGGTAGTTTCATTCCAGCCGTGTGTGCTTTTAACATCTTTTTTTCTTCCAGTTCATTAGTTCTGAACTGTAAGATAACATTTTTAAGATTTATGTTACTATCAGAAAACAAGTAATTATTCCATAAATAAATGTCTCTTTTGTCACACAGTTCTAGAAATGTCAGCATTCCTCAGCCTCAAATGTTAACACAGAAAAAGTTTGTCCCTACATGTATGACCAAATTTCTTGTGTTACAAAAGTGTCCCATACATAATACGTGTCTATTAATGTCTTTTCTTGTTGCTGTTTTTCTAAGAGTTGGCCTCTGCTTTTTTTAAAGTTGCACTTGTTTGGTGCTGCTTTCCTTTTTAACTTGCAGTCACTGCTGCTTAACTTTTAGCTGCAGCATTCTCTGCTGCCACGTCACTGGCTAGCTTGCATTCTCTGCTGCCATGTCACTGGCTAGCTTGCATTCTCTGCTGCCACGTCACTGGCTAGCTTGCATTCTCTGCTGCCACGTCACTGGCTAGCTTGCATTCTCTGCTGCCACGTCACTGGCTAGCTTTCCTATATTACCACCCTGCACTTCTGAACAATTATTTTCAACAGAAAATCAGCAAGACCTGTAGAATCTAGATCTGTTACCTGCAACACTCCAATTGATTCACTATCTTCATTTCCTGTTGAGAGAGCTAAATGCTACGAATTTGTAACATTCACCACACAGGAACCCTTATCAGCATTTTGATTCTACAAATTCTCATTTAGTATCTCCAAACTCTCCACAGCTTTTCTCACCTCCTCCCTCCTGCTGCTTCTCTTGTATGTCTTCCTTGCTGCTGCACAATCTACCAGCTCTAAAGAGAAACAAACAGGGAAGTTCACTGATGCCCCAACTAAATTTCCTCCAGTAATGTAAATATCACCTCTGGTCTTCTTGGAAAAGAGGCCACTAGTCCAGTCAATACAGGATGAATGAATGAATGAATGAATGAATGAATGAATGAATGAACGAACGAACAAACAAAGACAAAAACAAAAACAAAATCAAACAAACAAAACAAACAAATTAAATACTATCCCAGCATGAGCAGGCAAATAAAGAAGTAGTGACCAGAAGGGATTAGTTCCACATGAAGTTATATCATTGAGATACTTAAAGCTGAGTCAACATATTTCAATGCGATACCCTTATCTGAGTAAATTAACCTTAACTTTATGTATTGTGTTTATTACAAATGCATTCATTTTCTTAAATGATTTTGCAAGGCTTACTACACTAGAGCAAGTGCTATAAGACAATGAGCCGCATTTTCATGGACAGGAATTTACAATATTTTCAAGAAACTAGGAGTCTGAATATGTCACATCAAGTCTAAGTTATCCACAGTCAAATTTTTATTTAACATTTGTTTACCAGGATGGTCCAACTTGACAGCTGGTGTCCGTTTTCAACTGAGTCCTTGGGGGAAAAGCCCCCAGGGAAAAAAATTACAGAATATAAACAATATATATATATATATATATATATATATATATATATATATATATATATATATATATTTAGCAATAACACAGGTTAAAAATATAAAAGGTTAATACAGTAATACAGGGGAATTGCATACAAGAATAAGTGTACTACTCTATACTCAAGTAGCACTGTAGTATACTATAAGCATGCAAACAATATTTACAAAATGTAAAAAGAGAGATGGTGAAATACAGTAGAATGTTTGAGTGGACTCTCCATAAGCAGAATGGGAGTATAGAGAGGTCCTCTTGCAAATACCCTCCATTACCAGATTGGGAGTTCAGAGAGGTCCTCCTGCAAATACCCTCCATTACCAGATTGGGAGTTCAGGGAGGTCTTTTGCAGATACATAAATGACTGATTTGTAGGTGTGATTTTAATTGGGTTTTGAAGGTGGTTGTACATGTTTGAAGTCTGAGGTCAGGAGGCAGGATATTCCAGTTTTTTGCAACTTCATTGGTGAAGAGAGAGTTGCCTGAGCTATTTATATATTGGACACTTTCTAGGAGAGCTTTGTTGGTAGATCGTAACTGCCTGTTAGGGTTGTAGAAGGCTATGAGGCCAGACAGAGTAGAGTTTTTTTTCAGGATAGTATAGTATCTGGTGCGCCAAGTTGAGTTGGTGGTACTGTAGTAAATTTGGGAATTCTAACCAGTGCAGTTTGTTCAGGGATTGGCAGTGGTGGGACCGTGATCTGGTGTTGGCAGCAAATCTGTTGATTTTATTATAGCATGTGGAGAGTTTGTTAAGATCAGTTTTATTTAGGTTTGTTAGTACTGGACATGCATATAAGATAGTTGCTAGCAGATGGGTTCTGGCTATGGTGATTCTAGCTTCTGAAGTTAGGTGTCATTTGCAGCGATATAGGGTCCCTAGCTTTCTGTGGACTTTGGAGACAGTGAGGGATATGTGTTTGTTGTACTTTAGTTGTTGGTCAATGGTGAATCCAAGTAACTTAGCTTCTGGTACTGGGGTGATGAGAGTCCTATTACCTAAGGTTATGCAAAAGGTAACATCCTGAATTTTGGTAGGTTGGAACAGCATAAGCTGTGTTTTCTTTGGTTTAATATTAGTTGGGAATTATTGAACCAATATTCTATGTCAGTGAAGGATTATTGTTTTTTTTGTTGTAGAAGTTTAATGTTGGATTCAGAGCAGATTAGGGTTGTATCGTCGGCATATTGGACAACTTTGGCACCTATAGTTGCGGAGTGGAGTTGATTTGTAAAGATGTTGAACAGCAGGGGGCCTAGGATGGAGCCTTGGGGTACACCAACTGTGACTGGTAATGGGGGGGATATGCAGTGTAATCCATTTGACAGATTGATGGCGATTGTCCAGATAGCTTTTAAACCACTGTATGGAGGGGCTGTCAAGGTTGAGATTGGTGAGGCAGATTAAAAGTTTATTGTGGAAAACTGTACTGAAGGCTTTGGAAAAGTCTGGAAAGGTGGCTGAGACAAGATTACCCTGGTTTATGTATGTGTTTATTATGTTGGTGAAGTTAATTAGAGCAGTGGTGGTGCTGTGGGATGGATGCAAGCCATGTTGGGAGTTGGATAGGAGGTTGTTAGAAAAAAGGTGAATGAGGAGTTGATGGTGAATACATCTTTCTAGGATTTTGGATAGTCGTGAGAGGATAGCAATGGGTCAATAGTTGGAGAGGTCGGTGGATGAACATCCTTTGTGGAGGGGAATGATGTAGGAGGTTTTCCACAACGTTGGAACAGTGTGTTCAGTGATAGATCTATTTATTAGTAGTGTGATTGGATAGGCTATGGCTGCGGATGCTATTTGGAGGTATTTGGCTGGGAGATTGTCAGCAGCAAGGCTGGTAGGTTTGTGTTTTGCTAGGAGTTTTTGGATACTATATACTGGTACTGGTTTAAGTGAGAAGGGGGTAGACTTAGACTGTTGTGTGGGAAGTTGGAGGAGATTGTTGGGGTTAGTATTGTTTATTACTTTAAGAATAGAAGTAGTAAAGTAGTCATTGAAAGTGGAGGCTATATGTGTATTTGACCCGACTGTATTGGATGGTGGAGTTGTTGCTTTACCGGGTTAGAGGATGTTGTTAACTGTGGCCCGGAATTTTTGTGGGTTGTTACTAAATTTTCTTTGTAGGGAAATGTAGTAATTTTTGTTTGTCAGTCTTAACTTGTTTCTTAGCCTTGTTTCTGAGTTCAAGGTATAATTGCCTAGTTATGAATGTTTTGTGCTGGCGCCAGGTTTTCCAAGCCTTATCCCTATCTTTTAGTAAGGCCCTAGTTGTGCTTTGTAGCCATGGGGCAGGGTTGCTGCGTATTCTAATTGTCTTGATTGGGGCTAGATGACTGAGGATGCCTAGGAATGTGGAGTTGAAGTATTCTACGGCATGGTCAAGTGGGAGAGTTTTGATGGGAGACCAGTTGCAGGATTCTAAGGCTTCTATGAAGTGATCTGTGGGGAAGTTTTTGTGGTATTGGGTTTGTAGAAGGCAGGGGGAGTTAACTGATTTTAGTTTATGCCTGAGGATGAAAGTGGGATTGTGGTTACTTAAAGAGTTAGGAAGTGTTTCACATTGAAGGGCAGTGATGGGCTGGTTTTTGAGATCCCAATCTAGTATGGATTCTGTTTTTGAGGACAAATCGATGCGTGTTAGTGATTGAATGGGTTGGGTAAAAGTATATAGGTTTATGTGGTTGGTGGGTGTTGGAGAGTGGATGGAGTTCCAGTCAATATTAACATTGCCTAGGATTATGGTTTCTTGGAAGAGGGTGTGGGAGGCCCAGTGTAGTATTGACTCTAATTTGGTTAGGTTGTCTCCTGGGGGTATATAGATTTCTATTATATTTAGGTGCTTGTGCTGGTTTTTGAGGAGTTTGGGCCATATGATTTCAGTGTTTTTGGGAATGGGAGGTTCCTGTTGGAGAAGCTGGAGTTTTCAGTTGATTTTATAAACTATGGCTATACCTCCATCTTTTTTGTATAGTTTGTCTACTCTTAAGATGCTGTATCCAGGAGGGATTATGGAGTTGTCCTTGATATGTGGTCTAAGCCATGTCTCAGTTATTAGCAGTATGTCTGGGTCATACAGGGCAATGGCTGAGTGCAGTTCTTCTATTTTGTTCATAATAATGTGAATGTTTAAATTAAGTATTAGTAGGTCATTGAGTTTTTGTTTAAGTGGTGGTCGGGAGCTCGGTTTATTGTTTATGTTTGTTATTGGTCCTGGGTTGGGGTGAATATCTCCTCCAAGTAGTAGCTGGGCTGCTATGTTAGTAATTGTTCTTAGGTATGAATTCATTAGGATGTGGAATTTGAGGCATGGCTGTTTTTTGCAGTGTGGAGCATAGTGGATAGGGAAGATGATTTGAAAGCTGTTTTGTCTATGACTAAATGGGGCTGTGATTGCTGGTTTACAGAGGATTGGAGTGGAAAGGGGTAGAGTGGGGAGCTTTGGTTTATTACGTTTGATGGGTGAATATAGATATGAGGTAATAAAGGCCATTTTGGAGAGACATATGAGTAGGGACAGTAGTTGTAATGGAGTATAGTATGAGTGGGGGTAAGGTGAGTATGCCATAACTGAAATGGTATGGTCTGAAATTTGGGGGGGGGGGGGTGAACAAGTAGGTCACAAGATAAAAATAAAATAAAAGAAATGCTTCCTCGTTAATCAATAAAAAAGTAGTACACAATCTCAGAAAAATAGCAAACTTATCTTAGTGTACCATAAATGCAGCAAAGCTTTAAATATTACCAGGTAGCTAGAGAGATTCATAGTGTGCCAATGGTGCAGCAGGTAACATACTTACCTTTGGTGTAGAAGGCTGTTGATTCTATTGCCACACCATGCAAGGTGGACCATCTGCTGACACTGCAGTGCAGCATACTGGAGGTGCTGCACTTTTGAGCATGCCATCCTTTGGATAAGACATTTACCCAAGGTCAAATTTGCTTGAGTTGGTGATAGTTCAGGCACCTATCAAAAAAGAATAGGGGAAGTTCCTTGATGTCATCACCAAATTTGTCCAAGTAGTATAAATAGCATGTCATGTCTTCCCTGAAATGAAGTTACCAGCCAAGTGGGTCTAACACAATCAAAGGATAAATAAGAAATATATCCAAAGCCATTTTTAAACATGGGTATTTTCTCTTATTTTGAGTGGAGATGTTTTTTTCCTCTCTTGTGACATATAATGTCATAAATGATATGCAACCAAACATTTGGACACAGTTCCCCTTGTAATGTCTGCCTGAGGTTTCCACATTTTCTATAACAAATGTACTTCAGCAGTTTTGATGGCACTCTGTGATACAGAAAGATAAAGCTCTGATGGTGACCCAGGTGACCAAAGTTGGAATAGTGGATCAGATGTCTGTTGGAGTTGAGGTAGTGAGGGAAAGGAGTGATAAGGCTTCAACTGCTGTTTTTTCCCAGGGGAGAGTGACTTAGGTGGCATGTTCCAGGGTTTACCTGGGGAGGATTTTGCAGTTATTCATCACAGTCCTGCAGGAGGTTGGTGTAAATAGTAACAAGTCTGCAACAGAAGAACCTACTCTGCAGTGTTAGTCTTTATTATAACTGTTACCCTGTCAGGAACTGAAAATGATGTTCTTGCATGTATAGGTAAGATTGCAATGTACAGCTAGTCTCAGCATATATAGGTGATTGCTATGTATAACTAGTCTCAGCATCTATAGGTAAGATTGCTATGTCTAACTAGTCTCAGCATGTATAGGTAAGATTGCTATGTATAAGTAGTCTCAGCATATATAGGTAAGATTGCTATGTGTATCTAATCTCAGCATATATAGGTAAGATTGCTATGTATAACTAGTCCCAGCATACATTTTGGCCACAAAACCCGGACAGAAATACAAAAGGCAGGGGAGTATCTATATTCATCAAGGATACCCACACCTCCAGGTTAGTGGCACAGCACGATGTTTCAGAGATCATCCACGTGCATCTAACAATGGGCAAAACTGCTATTCAAATTATAGCTTGCTACGGATTACCCACCATGTCCAGGACCCACACTCCACATTCCTGGAAACACTGGGAAACATAAAAGTCCTACCAAACACCTTGATATTGGGTGATTTCAATTACCCAAACATTAACTGGGAGAACTACCCAAGTACAAACTCCCTTGCTCAACATTTCCTAGAATTTATAAACTCAAACGCCCTGGATCAACTGGTCAACACCCCCACCAGAGGTGACAACATATTGGACCTGGTCATCACCAACATGGGCGACCAGTGTTCCACACTGGAGGTCAACCCCTTGCTAGTTAGATCTGACCATAAACTAATCACTCTGGATATCCACATTCCGCCACCACCCCCAGTCAAAGAAACCACCGTGAAAAACTTTTCAAAAGCAAACTTCAGGTTACTTAAGACCGAGATGGGAAATTTCAAAGCCCCTATGCTAAAGGATAACGCTGTCCAAGCTGCAAAATCTTTTACTAATGCACTCTACAGGCACTTACAAGAGTGCATGGATCGTACTATCCCAAACAAAACCAAGACTCACTTCTCCAAGAAAAGGAAACCAGTCTGGTGGACCCCTGCCATAAACAAGCTATACAACAGAAGGAGGAAACTAGTACAGAAAAGAGTAAAATTCCAAGAAGGGAAGACATCCCTGATCAGTATCAGCAAGAAACTATGTTCCCTCATAAATTCATCCAAGGCTAGCTTTGAAAGAAAAATTGCCATGGACTCCAAAGATAACCACAAGGCATTCTTTAGCAATGTCAAGAATCTAAGTGGCAATTCCCAGATCTGCTCAGAGTTAGTGCAGAATGGCACAAAATACACTGAACCGACCGGTATAGCCAACATCCTGGCAGACAGGTTCAGTGCAAACTTCACCCCCCTCTCACCCCCAAAAGGGCCCATAACTATACCAGAAGAATGTAGTGCCCCTGAAATCATAGACACAGCCCTCTCCAAAGCCAAAAACACAGCATCAATGGGACCGGACAGTGTCGCAGGCTGCATCCTACATGAGCTCAAAGATGAACAAACCCCTCACCTAAACACACTGTTTAAACTCAGCCTCTCCACAGGCTACATGCCCACAGAGTGGCGCACAGCAACAGTTATTCCACTCCACAAAGGTGGAGCCATAACGGACCCTGGGAACTATCACCCTATAAGCCTGACAAGCTTAGTCTGCAAAGCTATAGAGCACATCATCATGGATCTCATTAACAGAGACAATGGAAACCTCCAAACACTGGACCCTACCCATTCCGGCTTTGTTAAGGACAGATAATGCCTCCTAAACCTGGTGGAGTTCTTTGACACAGTTACCAAGGCTATAGATGAGAGAAAGGTTGTCCACACAGCCTACCTAGAACTCACAAAGGCCTTTGACACCATTCCCCACTCCGGTATTATAGACAAGTTCACCAGCCTGAACATAAACCACTATGTCATGAAATGGGTTTCCAACTGGCTCACGGACAGAACCCACATGGTAAGAGTTGCGGGAGCTAGGTCTGACTCTAAACCGGTTACAAGTGGCATTCCCCAGGGCTCAGTCCTAGGACCCCTCCTGTCCAGCATATACTTCTCAGAGGTACAGGCAAGCACAGGAGGACAATGACTGACCAAGTTGGCAGAAGACTGCAAACTAGGGGCTATAATTGACTCTCTGGCTGACACAGACATCCTCCAAAAGGGTCTCACTGAGACAGATAACTGGTGTCAAAACCATGGTCTCAAGCTAAATGCAAAAAAGTGCATAGTCATCCCCTTTGGAAAAAACAAAGTAGCTACAAACTACCACATAGGTGGTAGACCCCTAAATACGGAAGATGTAATAAGGGATCTGGGGACCCAAGTAGATAGTAACCTCTCCTTTGAAAATCACATTGCCAAAGTGGTTAGAAAATATTTCTATGTGGCCCACCTAATCACAAAAGGGTCTGCATCCAGATTGAAAGAGGTCATTGGGCCCCTCTACGCATCACTCATCAGACCCATCATAGAGTACAATGCTCCATTTGGGATGTACCTTACAAGACACCTGCCACAACTGGAAAGACCACAGAAGTACCTCATCAAGAGGATCACTGGCCTCAAGCAGATGCCCTATGCAGCTCGACAGAAGAAATTCCATCTGTACTCAGTTGCATACCGCCTACTCAGTGGTGATCTCTGCCTGACATACATGACCATGTCCAACCCAGAATTGATGGACTTGCTCCACCTAAAGAAAACCATATCCCCTTGAGCCACACACTCCAGGGATCTAAACCTCACCACAACAATAAATAGGACATGCTGGAGGGATAGATTCCTGCCCCAGAGACTTCCCATGCTCTGGAGCAAGATTCCAATCTACATTAGACAGAGCTCCTCGCTAACCCTCTTCAAGAGAAACCTTGACGAGTGGATGGGAAGCAGAAAGTTTACCCCAGGGATCACTTCAGTGGCTCTGCTGGACAGAGGCACAGGGAACTAATCTAAGGGGGTGGCGAAAGCCAACACATTCCAGCTAGGCTTATAAATGCCTTCGGGCAGATAGCCTAGTACCTACCTATGAACCTATGTATAGGTAAGATTGCTATGTATAACTAGTCTCAGCATGTATAGGTAAGATTGCTTTGTACAGCTAGTCTCAGCATATATAGGTAAGATTGCTGTGTACGACTAGTCTCAGCAAGAGTATAATCAATATATACGGAGGCACTGACAAGACTACAAAGAGCAGCTTCAACTGTTAAGTAAATGTTAAGAAGAAATGGAAAGGCAAAAGTATCTTACTTTAGTCATTCAGTGAGTGGTGATAAGATACAGTTAGTGCATGCCAAGGTAAACATATGTATGCACACACTATCTATATTACTAAAAAGCAGGTAAGGATATCCCTGAGAACAGTATGGTATTATAAAAAGTTTGCCTCTCAATATAATATCATAGCCAATACAGTTGCAGACAGGCATTTCAGAAGCTTAAGAAGGGTATAATTGGCCTGCAGCAGCAGCTTACTAACCCTGATTATAAACAAGAATATATTGCTTAGGTGGATACATCAAACCGAGTATTGTGGGCTCGACTTAGCCAGGTTTCTTCACTGGGAGAAGAACACCCAGTAGTATGGCTTAATTACAGGCTCTAGCCAAGAAACAATTAATCTGCAGCAGTGGAGAAAGCATGTTTGGTTCATATGTGGTCTCAAAAACTTAAACCCTGCTTAAACAATAGATAAGCAAAAATAGATCAAAATCCTTTGCAGTGATTTCCCTGAGCTAGAAGGCAAAAATAGTAAACTTCTTAGATGGACCTAGAGGTTACGGACTTAGTATGCGAAAATTCACCACTAGACTGGTGTAAGTAATGCTAATACAGAGGGGCTGCCAGGAAAGGGAACTGGGTAGCAGAACTATAGGAATGCGTTTTCTACCCAAGTGATGCTTCTTGTATGTGTCTCAAGAAAACTATCTCATGGTCTATAAATTTATATCTATAAAAAGAAATACCAAAAGATACATTTTATTTGATGTGTAAAATTCATAACTGTTCTCTTTAGACTGGTGCAGCATTATGTTGCAAAATGGAACTGTCTTGATAATCTTTCCTATTAAAAGTTGGTTTGCCTCCTGTTGGAATCTAACTTTTTATGTGTCCTAGGCATGTTTTTAGTACTGTCCTCCAAAGACTACTGAACCAGGACTATTTTTTCTCCAGATTTTGAGCTGCTGTATGGATTTGGCAAATCTCTATCTTGTGGGTCATCCTTACATTAAACTCTCAAAGGGTGTGTGTTAACAAACCTATCTCCCACCTCTAGCCAGTCATGCTGACTACTTTTGAATAAGGAGATGAACAGCATAACATCCACTGGGGGGATGCTGACCCACCACCATCCCATAGAGAGGTCTGAAAGGCTCATAAATCTGTTACTAGCATTTGCTTTTTGTATATATGGTATGGGGTGCAGGGGGTGCCAGCCCGTTTGTGCCTAAGGGTACTCCTATAGTTATCATTCAAAGTCACGTCCAAACCTGTGCTAAAATTATGTAAGCTCTGACAAAAAGGAAAAAGTAAGTTACACCAACATGTGCAGAAAGCTAAACTAAAATTACTGCACTTTGTTTAATTTGGATTATGGTCTTAAACTCTAATCTAATCTGGGCTCAGCAAAACTTTTCTTTACAATGACTGCACGTAAAACCTGCTTTCACAGAAACAAGATCAAACCATGATGGTCTACATGTGTGTTATATGCAGCTTCTAAATGGCTTTAGTAACTTACAGGTAGTTACATTGCATCTTCTGTAAAATGCAGTTGGAATATGACTATTTAGATGAAATTAGAATTATTCTCTTGCCGTTTATTCACTTACAAACTATTATTGCTGGTGATTTATTTATCTTTCAAGGGTAACCTTACAGAACTGTATAACTGTTAGCACCTGACATTTCATTAGAACCTGTTTGATTTAAAGCTATTATAATTTATTTTCTTGTTTGTTTTTCACTGAAAGAGTATTCAAAAACTGATACATTGGAGAGAGATTGATATGGATGTTCACAGAGTATACCTTGAACATGAAAGCACTTACACTGAGAGACATCAGTAGCCCCTTCTGGGGAATATGGTGTGTGTGTGTATATGAAATATAATGTTGACCAATTTTCAGTGGCAGTTGGTAAAATTGCACTTCAGTATACTAGCATCTGAATTCGGTGGTAAAATCCTGATAAGACAGTGATTATAATTATGTTCTGTAGTCGTACAGTGTGAAGCGTATTTAGATGTGGCAGGTGTTGGTCATAACAAATAAACCAAAGCAGTGAACAAAAAGCTAAGTTCATAAATATGACAGTCACCAGCAAAAAATATGATAAGAACTCAGCAACGCAAAAGTAACAAAAAAGCTGTTTATTCAAACAAAGCTTTCATGTAAAAAACCCTTCATCAGTGTTGGTCATAACCTAATGCAGTAATAAGTATTTGCAATATGGTCTTAAGGGCAATCACCCTTTACATATTTTTATAGTGGTGAAATGTACATATCATGAGATCATAGCTCTAACTGTCATATGTTTGGTGTTAGCTGCAGGGTATTCAAACCATGTAACCACTGAACTTCACAGTAAATAACACTGCCTCTTGACTATGCCTTTCCAGTATGGATTGTTTCATGCAGTTATGAAAAACAAATAGTACTTCTTTTTCATTAAATGAAGAAATTACCTACTACTGAGTATAATAAACTATTATTTGCTAACCTGGTTTGATGGCTTATTCATTGTCCATTTCCAGCCATGATGTGGTCCACATGAAAGTAGTAATACAAGTGCATTGTCAATGTAATAGAACATTGCAAACACCAATAGCTGTTAATATGGTTAATTACTGAAAACTTTCATAAGACATATATCTAGATATAACTTCCATGACAGTTATATACAGACTCTCTCTCTCTTTCTTTATAAATATATGTATATTTATAATAAGTGTGTGTGTGTGTGTGTGTGTGTGTGTGTGTGTGTGTGTGTGTGTGTATGCGCACTACTTTTGGTTCAAGAGCTCGAATGTCGACATCTGTTTAATCAAAGCCATTTGGTGATATATGCACATGGTCAACAGGTGTCTGAGATTGGCAAGCCCTGTGTTGGGAAAATTCCCTTTCCCTGGGGAATGGGATCTCAGAATTAATGCATATAATTATCAAGGAGTGTGGAGCTGCAAAAAACAATGTTATTTGTCGCATGTGTCAAGCTTCTTTATTGGCACATGCATGGTCACCTGCTCATGTCTGCTTTGTCAAGCTCTTGCAATTAATTTTTTGGTGGATGGTTGATGGGCTACTTGACTACAGTGAGAAGATCCATAAATATATGTCTCTATCTATCTATCTATCTATCTGTCTATCTATCTATATAGATATGGTTTTATATATATATATATATATATATATATATATATATATATATATATATATATATATATATATATATATATATATAGGTTCATAGGTTCATAGGTAGATACTAGTCTATCTGCCCTAGGGAATTTATAAGCCTAGCCAGAGTGTATTTGGCTTCCGCCTCCCTATTAGATTAGCATACTGTGCTTCTGTAAAGTAGGTCACAGAAGGTACCCTTTTAAGATTAGTTTACTGTGCCTCTGTCTAGCAGGGACACAGGAGAGATCCCAGGGGTGAATTTGCGATTTCCCATCGATCCGTCCAAATTTCGCTTGAAGAGGTTCAGCGAGGGGCTATGTCTAACATGAATTGGGATTCTATTCCAGAGTGAGGGGACCCTCTGGGAAATGAATCTGTCCCTCCAGCATGTCCTATTTATTTTTGTGCTGAGGTTTAGGTCCCTGGAGCATGTAGCTCTAAGGGACTTGGATTTTTTGAGGTGGAGCATGTCCATTAATTCTGGGTTTGACATGGCTTTGTAGGTCAGGTATTGATCGCCTCTGAGTAGGCGGTAAGCAACTGAGTAGAGCTGGAACTTCTTTAGTCAAGCTGCATAGGACATCTGTTTGTAGCCCATGATCCTCTTGGTGTGGTACTTTTGGGGTCTCTCCAGTTGCTGCAGGTGTCGGATAAGGTACATCCCAAAAGGGGCATTGTACTCAATTATGGGCCTAATGAGTGATGAGTAGAGGGGCACAATGACCTCTCTTGATCTAGATGCGAACCCTTTCGTGATAAGGTGGGCTATATAGAAGGTCTTTCTAACCACTTTGGCAACGTGATTATCAAAGGAGAGATTACTATCTACGTTGGTCCCCAAATCTCTAATTACTTCTTCCGTACTTAATGGATTACCACCTATGTGGTAATTTGTGGGCACCTTGTTTTTCCCAAAGGGGATGACTATGCACTTTTTAGCATTTAGCTTGAAGCCGTGGTTCTGGCACCAAGCCTCCATCTCTGTGAGACCCTTTTGAAGGAAGCTTGTGTCAGCTGGAGATTTGATTATGGCCCCCAGTTTGCAGTCATCTGCAAACTTTTTCAGCCATAATCCCCCCGTGTTAACCTGAACCTCAGAGAAGTATATACCGAACAGGAGAGGTCCCAGAACTGAGCCCTGTGGGACGCCACTTGTAAGTGGTTTGGATTCGGACATGGCACCTGCGATTCTGACCATGTGGGTTCTATCTCTGAGCCAGTTTGCAACCCATCTTGTGATATAGGGGTTGATATTTAAGCTGGTAAGCTTATTTATGATGCCCGAGTGGGGTATTGTGTCGAAGGCTTTTGCGAGGTCCAGGTAGGCTGTGTGGACTACCATGCCATCATCTATGGCTTTGGTAACTGTTTCAAAGAAATCAACTAGGTTTAAGAGGCAAGATCTGCCCTTAACAAAGCCGAACTGGGTAGGGTCCAGTGTCTGGAGGCTTCCAATGTCTTTGTTTATGAGTTCCATGATAATACGGTCCATAGCTGTACAGACCAGACTAGTCAGGCTTATGGGGTGATAGTTTCCGGGGTCCGTTGTGGCACCACCTTTGTGGAGTGGGGCCACTGTAGCTGTATGCCATTCTTTGGGTACATATCCTGTAGTAAGGCTAAGTTTGAACAGTGACTTAATGTGAGGGTTCAGTTATTCTTGGAGCTCATGTAAGACACAGCATGGGACACCGTCCGGTCCCATAGATGCTGTGTTTTTTGCTTTGGAGAGGGCAGCTTTCACCTGTGCATCTGTGATATCAGGGAGGTTACATTCAGTTGGGATAGGCGTTTGCTCCTTTGGGGGGGAAGGGGGGGAGAAGTTTGCGCTGAATCTGCCTGCCAGGATATTGGCTATGTCTGTAGGTTTGGTATATTTTGTACTGTTATGCAACAATTCAGAGCATATCTGGGAGTTTCCGCCCATGTTTCTGACATAACTAAAGAAGGCCTTGTGATTATCTTTAGTGTCTAGGGCAATTTTTCTTTCAAAACTGGCCTTTGATGATTTTATGAGGGATCAAAGTTTCTTGCTAATACTGATCAGAGATGCCTACCCTTTTTGGGATTTTGCTCTGTCATGTAGTAGCTTCCTCCTTCTGTTGTATAGCTTATTTATGGCCAGGGTCCACCAGACCGGTCTCCTGTTTTTGGAGGAGTGAGTCTTGGTTTTATTTGGGATAGCACAATCCATGCATTCCTGCAGGTGCTCATAGAATGCATTTGTAAAGTATTCTGCGGATTGGGCTGCATTATCCTCTGGCCCAGGGGCTTTGAAGGATTCCACCTCAGTCTTGAGAAGTGAAAAGTTGGCTTTGGAGAAATTCTTTACAGTGATTTCCTTGGCTGGGGTTGGGGAAGGGATATGGATGTCCAGGGAAATTTGTTTATGGTCTGATCTTACCAATGAGGGGTTTACCTCTGGTATGGAACATAGACTCCCCATGTTGGTGATGACCAGGTCCAATATGTTGTTCCCTCTTGTGGGAGTGGTGACCAGTTGTTCTATTGCGTTAGAGTTTATAAATTCAAGGAACTGTTGGGCGAGGGTGTTTGGGCTTGAGTAGTTTTCCCAGTCAATGTTTGGGTAGTTGAAGTCACCCAATAACATAGTGTTTGGAGAGACCTTCATATTCTCCAGTATTCTCAGGAATGCCAAGTGGGGTTCCTGTAATAGGGAGGATGTTCTGTAGCAGGCTACAAACTGAAAGGCAGTTTTGCCCACTGTTAGTTGCACATGGATGGTTTCTGATGCTTCGTGCAGTGCCACTAACCTGGAGTTGTAGGTATCTTTGCTCCCAGGAGCCTTGAACCAGGTTTCTGTTACTGCACAGACATCAATTTTCTCCATACTGAGGAGAGTCTCGAGTGTGTGCATCTTGAGGTTTAGACTTCTGGCATTGAGTGGCATTACCTTTAGTTTTTTTAATCTTTGGGTTGTCTATGGAGGTGGGTTTGTCCTTTGAGCCTTGCCTAAAAAAGGCACTATGGGGGTGGCAAGAGCCTTGGCCAGTTTAGAAAAGCCTAAGGGTGACAGGTGCAAGCCATCCCTAGCGAAGCAATGTGGCTTGTCGAGCATGTCATCCCAGGATGACAGACACTGGATCCCCTTTGAATGACACCAATACTTTAACCAATTGTTGAAACTGATCATTTTGTCTTTATACTGTGGCATCATTCTTGGTGAGGGCAAGATCTACTCAAGGTCAGGGACATACCAGCCTGGGCTACATGGTCAGAGAGCTCCTCTATGTCTCTTTTCATGTAGTCCAGGGAGGTACATCTCAGGTCATTCACACCAGCATGGACATTGACAGAGTCATATTTGTACTTGCTTTGGAGTGACCTGAGTGCTTGCGTTATGTGGTGGATCCTGGCACCCGACAGGCAGCTTATAGTGACCTCCTCCTTGTTCAGTCTGGTGAGTGGGACGTCAGTGTGCCGGACAATAGAGTCCCCTATAACAAGTGTATTTGGTGTGTTGTTTGGCCTTATGGGCTGTGACTGTGAGGCACACTGATTTTGTGAGATATGTGATTTGTGGGTATTGTTGAGGGGTGGCTGTTGCTTGGATATCTGCTTAGGAGGTCTTTGCTGTTTAGGCAGATTTTTATTTAGAGCCTCCGAGTATGTTTTTGTGTGTTTATGTGTTGGGTATGCAGATGCAATAGGTCTGTATATATCTATATATATATATATATATATATATATATATATATATATATATATATATATATATATATATATATATATATATATATATATATATATATATATATAGATAGATAGATAGATATTGATATATAAATATGTATAGTTATATATGCTTCTGTCAATACATTTTGTTGATACCTGTTTAGTTGGCTGCTTTTGGTTGACTAAACAAGTGGTGAATGGTGTGTGTGATTGCACAGTTCTTGGGGCTTGGGAATATTATGTTTCTTCAATTTGGTCCAGTCTTAGAGTTTTAGAGTTAGTATATTTAATTTGCATGAGGTGTGGGAGTGCAGAGGGACAAAAATAATGTTTTTTTTTTAAATGTTTTTCTTCTTTGTTTTCAGTTTTGTATGAGCTAAGGTCATTTCTCAGCAGATGTGTGCTAGCAGGTTGACATCTGTGTTTGGCATTTTGTGGTGTATATGGTTTGGACATTGACGTGTGTGTGTGTGTGTGTGTGTGTGTGTGTGTGTGTGTGTGTGTGTGTGTGTGTGTGTGTGTGTGTGTGTGTGTTAGAGAATTAAAAGCACTGGATTCAAACTGACAAGGGTTATTTACATACATATCTTGAAAAAAAAGAGGATTACTTCTACAGTAGTGTGGTGGATTTGGATAATTAAGGCTCTCACAACAGGAAATATTGTCAGCCTAGCTATCGGGAATTTTGTAAATAATTATATGTCATTTGTGAATATTAATATGATGTATATAGAAGTGTGACAGAGGGAGATACTGCCAACACAACTGTCAGGAATTTTGTAAATGGTTGTGTCATTTGTGAATATCAACACAATTCATATGCTTGTGTTACAAATGTATTAGAACTGTATGTCATATCAGATAGTTTGTACAGACATGTGATGAAGAGATATTTTGTAGAGTACTCACCTTAAAGATGTATCCACAGTGTACCCTACTGGAAAAGAACAGAAATGTGTATAAACTGTCGCAACTAAATAAATGTATATATTTTAACAGTGGGAATGGGCACATAGAAGGTTAACTTGCAAAACTTCAGAAAAATAGTTTATATTATATATATTAAATACATTATTTTATAACTGTGCCAAAAAGATGGTTTTAGTGCAACAGGATAATGACTAGAACTAGAAATTGTTTGTATTGTCTTTAAATGTGGAGGAATGTAAATTATTTTACAACTTTCACCATTTGCATTAGAGTTAAGAGAAGTTTTTGTTTATGTATTTTCACAGAGAGATGCTAAATGCTACCAGCTGCAGTGGGGGTTTTCACCTGAGATTGTCAGATAAGAAGTGATGTCATGCTGCAAGTATATCAGCAGCAATATTTGACGTATTAATTTAAGTACTCTCTGTGAGAGAACTAAAGCATTTTGTACTTTGTCTTTGACCTGAAAAAAACATATCCTCACCACATCTGCCTGCTTGTTGTTCTATAAGTAAGTTAACTAAGGTACCATAATTTCTCTTAGAGTTAGGAATATAGTGAAGTACAGCTTAAAATGTTTTCTTTATTTATTTGAAATTGTACTGCAATGTTGTTTTAAGTATTTCTTGTGGTTTGAAACTCTGGTGTAACTGTAATTTGTTACTGAGTATTTTCTTGTTCTTTTATTATTTATTACATATATTTACACCTATAATTTTGGCTGATATCTGTGAGACATATTTAAGTTCTGGGAGAACTTGCATATTTATTTGGTGGCACTGTGGGCCACTCCTAATAGCCTTACTCTTCGTCAAACTACCATTTGGATTAATAGTAAAATTACACAGTAAGATTGGACACCCTTTTTTAAGGGCATTAAAGTAACTGATAAGGAGTGGCTAGTGGCAGTCAAAACTACCTTATAGTCTGGGCAGTAGGCAGCATAGCTGGAAAACCTGTGCCAGCCTTTCCTAGGAGTGTGTGCATGTGTGTATAAATCAAGTCTTAAAGTGTGTGTGTCAGCTACTTGGGCAGGGACACAAAGCACTGGTTGGACAAAGAGGGTGCTGGAGGTCTTGACTTGGCCACTCAGCTGAAATCTCAACACTATAGCTGTGCCAGTGGGGTGTCTTATTGGGCATCTAGAGAAAGAGGGAGAAACCCCCTCTCACCTCCAAAAGAGCTCATAACAATACCGGAAAAGTGTAGTGTCCCAAAAATCACAGATGCACAGGTGAAAACAGCCCTTTCAAAAGCCAAAAACACAGCATCAATGAGATCAGATGGTGTCCCAGGCTGCATCTTGCACGAACTACAGAACAAACTAACTCCCCACCTAAACACACTGTTCAACCTCAGCCTCTCCACAGGCTATGTGCCCATGGAATGGCGCACAGCAATGGTTATTCCTCTTCACAAAGGAGGGGCCACAACTAACCCTGGTAACAATCACCCCATAAGCCTGACTAGCCTGGTCTGCAAGGCTATGGAGCACATCATCATGGAACTCATTAACAAAGACATTGGGAACCTCCAAACACTTGAACCGACCCAGTTCAGCTTTGTTAAGGGCAGATCATGCCTACTAAACCTGGTTGACTTCTTTGAGACAGTAACCAAGGCCATAAACGAGGGAAGGTGGTTCACACAGCCTACCTTGACCTCGCCAAAGCTTTCAACACCATTCCCCACTTGGGTATTACAGAAAAACTCACCAGCCTGAACATAAACCCCTACGTCACAAGATGGGTTGCCAACTAGCTTACAGACAGAACTCACACGGTAAGAATAGCAGGCTCCAGGTCCGACTCTAAACCAGTCACAAGTGGTGTCCAGCAAGACTCGGTCCTGGGAACCCTATTATTCAGCATATACTTCTCAGAAGTACAGGCAAACACAGTAGGACTATGGCTAACCAAGTTCGCTGATGACTGCAAACTGGGAGCCGTAACTGACTCTCCGGCTGACACGGACATCCTCCAAAAGGGCTTTATTGAGACGGAAACCTGGTGTCAAAGTCATGGCCTCAAGCTAAATGCCAAAAAATGCATAGTCATCTCATTTGTGAAAAACAAAACACCCACGAATTACCACATAGGTGGCAGCCCCCTTAACACAGAAGAGGTAATAAGAGATCTGGGGACCCAGGTAGATAGTAATCTCTCCTTTGATAATCATATTGCCAAAGTAGTAAGGAAATCCTTCTATATGACCCATCCAATTACTAAAGGGTTCAAATTTAAAAATAAAAAGGTTATAGTGCCCCTCTACTTGTCACTCAATAGACCCATCATAGAGTACAATGCCCCATTTGGGATGTACCTCACAAGACACTTCCAACAGCTGGAAAAACCACAAAAATACCTCACCAAGAGGACTACTGGCCTCAAACATATGTGCTATGCAGCCCGACTGAAAAAACTCCGGCTGTACTCAGTGGCATATTGCTTACTTAGAGGGGATCTCTGCCTGACTTACAAAGCCATGTCCAACTCAGAATTGATGGACATGCTCCACCTAAAGAAATCCAAGTCACTGCATGCCATGCACTCTAGTGAGCTAAACCTCACCACAACAATAAATAGAACATGCTGGAGGGATAGGTTCCTGTCACAGAGACTCCCCATGCTTTGGAACAAAATTCCAAATTACATCAGGCAGAGCCCCTCACTAATACTCTTCAAGAGAAACCTTGATGAGTGGATGGGTAACAGAAAATACACCCCTGGGATCACTTCATTGGCTCTGCTTGACAGAGGATCAGTTAATTAATCAATGGGGTGGGGAAAGTCGACACACTCTGGCTAGGCTTATAAATGCACTCTTGCAGATAGCCTAGTGCCTACCTATGAACCTATGAACCAGCCCCAGACTGACTGTGGTCTCTGTGTGCTCTTTACTGTGTGTGTACTTGTCATCCTCCCAGTGTCTACGTCTCCCACTGTTGCCAGTGGTATGGATTGAGGCTTATTGTCACTGGGCCAGTGGTGGGGCATCACAAAGGGTATATCAGTGGAATGTTATGCCAGCTTGGGTTTTATGTTTGTTTGTGTTAGCTTATCTCTGAAGCACCCCTGATCATTATTAGTAAAAAAATACGAGCACTCATAAAATCAACTAAGGCCAATTTTGAGAGAAAAATTGCCATGGATTCAAAGGACAATCATAAGGCCTTTTTCAGCTATGTTAGGAACCTGGGTGGAAACTCCCAGATATGCTCAGAATTAGTCCAAAATGATACAAAAATCACTGAACCCACAGACATTGCCAACATACTGGCAGACAGGTTCAGTGCAAACTTCACCCCTCTCCCTAAAGGAGAGATAACTATCCCAGCCGAGTGTAGCCTCCCGGACATCTCAAATGCGCAGGTGAAAGCTGCTCTCTCTAAAGCTAAAAACACAGCATCAATGGGACCGGATGGTGTCCCCGGCTGTGTGCTACATGAGCTAAATGAGGAATTAAACCCGCACATAAGGCAGCTGTTTAATCTCAGCCTTACCACAGGATACGTGCCCAAGGAGTGGCGTGACGGCAACTGTGGTCCCACTCCACAAAGGCGGTGCCTCTACGGACCCTGGTAATTACCGCCCATAAGCTTAACAAGTCTAGTCTGCAAAGCTATGGAGAGGATCATAATGGAGCTCATAAACAAAGATATAGGGGACTTGCAGACATTGGACCCGACCCAGTTTGGCTTTGTCAAGGGAAGATCATGCCTTTTGAACTTGGTTGACTTCTTCAAAACAGTCACCAAGGCCATTGATGAGGAAAGGCAGTCCATACAGCCTACCTTGACCTTGCAAAGGCTTTCGACACAATACCCCACTCGGGTATTGTAGAAAAACTTACCAGCTTAAATGTAAACCCATATGTCACAAGATGGGTTGCAAACTGGCTTAAGGACAGAACCCACAGGGTTAGAGTTGCTGGCGCTGTGTCAGACTCCAAGCCGGTCACAAGTGGTGTCCCACAGGGCTCGGTCCTTGGCCCCCTATTGTTTGGCATCTACTTCTCAGAAGTACAGGCCAACATGGGAGGACTTTGGCTGACAAAGTTTGCAGACGACTGCAAACTGGGCACCATAGTGGAAAGTGCATCGGACACGGATATCCTTCAGAAGGGACTCACGGAAACAGATAGCTGGTGCCAGAGCCATGGCCTGAAGTTAAACGCCAAAAATGTATAGTCATACCCTTCGGGAAAAACAAGGTAACCCCAAGCTACCATATAGGTGGCAATCCACTAAGCACAGAAGAGGTTATCAGGGACCTGGGGACCCAGGTTGACAGTGGCCTTTCTTTTGACACTCACATTGCTAAAGTGGTTAGAAAGACCTTCTACATTGCCCACCTGATCATGAAGGGATTCACATCCAGATCTAGTGAGGTCATTGTTCCCCTGTACTCTTCACTTATCAGACCAATGATCGAGTACAATGCCCCATTCGGGATGTATCTCACCCGACATCTGCAGCAATTGGAGAGACCCCAAAAGTTCCTCACCAAAAGGATAAAGGGACTCCAAAATCTGTCATATGCTGCCAGATTGAAGAAACTCCAGCTCTATTCAGTCGCATACCGCCTGCTCAGAGGTGACATGTGCCTGACATACAAGGCCATGTCCAACCAGGAATTAATGGACATGCTCCACCTCAAAAATCCAAATCCACCAAAACCACTAGAGCAAGCGACTTAAACCTTAGCACGGATATAAATAGGACGTGCTGGAGGGATAGATTTATCACTCAGAGACTCCCTATGCTGTGGAATAAAATCCCGGTCCATGTGAGGCAGAGCACCTCGCTGACTCTGTTCAAGAGAAATCTAGACCTGTGGATGGGAGATCGTAGGTTTACCCCAGGAATCAACTCTGTGTCACTGCTGGACAGAGGCACAACAAACTAATGGGCACAGTATTTTTTCATATAAGGGGTGGCATAAGCCACAATAATTTGGGCTAGGCTTATAAATGCCTTAGGGCAGATAGCCTAGTATAAACCTATGAACCTATGAACCTATGAGCAGCATATGCATTTCTGTTTGGATGGGGGTGTAATGTCTTTCTAAATGGAGGGTACTCTGTATTCTGAGCTTCTCATGCAATTCATTCGCTAGTTGGCTGTTTCTATCTTGATTATTTTTTTTTCCTTTTTTCTTTTTTTTTAACCCATAGACCCTCCAAATTGAGAACAGAAAATACTTAGTGTTTTGTCTTTGTTATCATTTAAGTCTTAAGATACAGTCCTGCTCTTTTTTGTTAAGCAAACAAAAAAGTCATGGTAAATAAGATTAAATGTTAATGTTGATAACAAAATTGGCTGTCATATTTTCATTGACATATTTCATTTTTTACAAGGTTACACAATGTTTGTACCTTGAAGAAATGACATGAAGATGAAAAATAACATGGGAACCAAAATATGCCCCTCTGGTACCCCTGAATCAATCCCCTTAACATCTGAGGTAGGCATGGCAAATTTACTTCAACACTTGTTGTCATTTAGTCAATTTCTAACCCATCTTACTATGCACTTGTTTAGTTTTGTCAGCAATTAACAACAGGATTGCCTTATGCTTGGCAATATTAAAGGCCCTTGCTAAAGTTAAACACATCACATTTGCTGAAAGACATTGTTCAATGCTTCCCAAATTGACACATTTTTTTTTCTTCAGTAACCCTTATAGTTCTAGAGATATTAACATCTGAATTGTAGAAATATAGCTTTATTTTGTTAAAAGGTTTAGGATGCAGCCATTGAAAGTTAAAAATACAAACTTCCACTACTCCATTCAAATGAATGAGTTAAGTGGAGGACAAATTCTGCTTGAGGTTTCAGTACTTTAGGGGCCATTGCAGGCCTAACATCTGTTGTGTGATTGTTAGATATACTATGTCAGGCTTTTGGTTGGTTGCAAACTTTGCATGTACTATGTTCTGTGCATGGGGTAAATGTTTGTTAAATCTAAAAGAACACATGTATTTTTGGTTTTATACTGGCAAAATATTTTCTTCACTGTGCAAATATTTTTGTGGACCTATGCGTGTCTAATACTCCCCAAAACTTACTGTGCATGTCTCTTCCACATTCAGCTTGATTTTTAAAATTTTATTAGCATTTTAAAGGTCCTCTAACTGATGGCAGTTGCATTCCTTTTTTAGTTAATCATAAACAGGGAATCTGCAATTTGTGTCTTTCGGCTTTTCCCGGTTAGGGGTCGCCACAACGGAAACTCTGGTCTGCTAATGATTGGCAGTAGATTTTTACGTACTGGCTTGCCTGGCCTAATGCACAACCTTCAATGAAGGAACGCCCATTCATGCATGTTGCCACACAGAAGACGCTCTAACTGAGAATTGAACGGGCAACGTCTAACTGTGAGGCGACAATGCTACCGCATCACCACCACCGCAGTTAAACAGGGAATCTGCAATTAACAACTTTTAATTCCCATTGTTATTAAACAATTTCACATATACTCTGCCTACCCTCAGCATACTCCTCTTTGAATAGCTGTGCTCTGGAAAAAAATGTTCTTTGTTTCAGTAGTTGCATTTGAAGAAAGTCATTTGGCTGCATTTCTATGTCTTGTTGTTGGTTTTGAACTTGTATAACCATCTTTTGTAATTTTATGAGAGGTGTTTTTTGTACAAAGTAACATCTAGTTGAAACACAACAAAAACTCATGTATAATTATATATTTTTGGATTTATTATAACTCATGTCAAAATTAATTGTTGTAGTCAACACAGTACATTTAAATTTTGTGCAGAGCTCTACAATATTCTAAATGTTTGTTAAAGTGTGAAAAAGGAAGTGATATTCTTATGGTATGCAATGGTTTGTAATAAAAATATAAATGCTATAAACAATATATGTATTTAAATGAAGATGTCAATGGGATCTAGAAAGTAAATATATAAAATAAGACTGAATATCTGCAACTGCCAGAAAGTAAATATATAAAATAAGACTGAATATCTGCAACTGCCAGAAAGTAAATATATAAAATAAGACTGAATATCTGCAACTGCCAGAAAGTAAATATATAAAATAAGACTGAATATCTGCAAGTGCCAGAAAGTAAATATATAAAATAAGACTGAATATCTGCAACTGCCAGAAAGTAAATATATAAAATATGACTGAATATCTGCAGCTGCCAGAAAGTAAATATATAAAATATGGCTGAATATCTGCAACTGCCAGAAAGTAAATATATAAAATAAGACTGAATATCTGCAACTGCCAGAAAGTAAATATATAAAATATGACTGAATATCTACAACTGCCAACATACTAGGAACTAAAATGAAATAAACACAAAATCTTTACTGATATAAAAACACATTTTCAGATTTTATGAAATTCAAAGGACAGTTGATCTAACATTTTTTTGTCTCCATGTTTGTTTCAGTATTTTTATTTTCTTCTGAATTGTCCTGCCCGTCCTTTTCGGGGTGTTTGCTTATATTTTATACCAGTATGTGGTATTAGTATTTTTTGATAACACAGTTTTTGAGTGTTAGTGATTTCTGTAGTAATTTGTAATATATGAATCATGTGTTATTTTTTTTCTCTTATTTAGCTGTTCTCAAAATCTGAGTTTAAACCTAGATTTTGATGGCATACTTTAGTGTCATACTGTAAAATAGTCACAGAGTCATCGATAGTTCAATTATCTACATATCTTGAAATGTACATGCATACCCTTAAACTTTTAAAGTATAAGCCATGTTTCTTGCTGAGAATTGACACTGTACCTATTCTGATACTGCATGGAATTAACATATTTGGTATTCTCCGACCAGTATCAAAGTGTCTCCCTAGGCTGATGCTACTGCTAGAGAATCTGCTTCATGTACTGCTTGTCAAAATTTAAAATCATGTTTGCTTAGCAAATTATTGGATACAGACAATTTGGCTGGTATTGCCTAAAAAATGACTTTAAGATTCTGCCCATGTTTATATGAATACATAAATATGGGAAATTGCAGTAACAAACATAAAGGCATGGTGATTGTGAAAAATAGTATATGCTTGTATGAGATCAAATTACGTCAGAAGAGAATGAACATTTTTACTGAGTATTGTTACTTGATGCCATTCACTTTTTGTACATAGTAACATCTAGTTGAAACACACAAGTGAACTTTGTCATTATGAGTCTCCATAATTATCCAACAGAATTTCAACTGGTAAGCAAGATCCCTCTCAAAATTAAAAAAAAAAAAAAAGTACTTCATTGCCAGTAATACTAGTTATATAAAGTAAGCATAAACAGTGTAGTGTGTGCATTTATATGCATACATCATTGAGGAAACACCAGTAAACCAGTTCAGCAAGATGCCAAGATGAGTAATGAGTGCTGTCATACAATGGAGCTATTTGAAAATGTAAAAAGCATGCTGATTTACTCTTTCCAACTGATGTTAACACATTCAGGCTTTGCCCTCATGGGCAAACATCTCTGTTCATTCATAGGCCTCCGTGCCTCATGGGCCTAGCATTGATAATTATTGTGTTGTACTATGAATAATAAAAAAAGCAAGCAGTTAGCAGATGACTATCTGCTGATAGATTTGAATAATTCACAAGAAAGAGGCACAGCTGTGCAAACAAGAAGGTGCATGAATGCAACATTTAACATGGTTTAATTTATCTTTACAAAGTAATAAGACATAGCTCTATAAAAACAGATTTACCACATAAATTAACATTTTAAAGTGATCTACTTTGGTGAAGTTGTTCCTCTTTAAACAGTTGTCTTGAACGATATTCCATTTTACAAGTTTTCCTAACTCAAAATTAATTTATGCTTTCAAATCTGAGAATCTAAATAGTTTAATTTTAAAATGTCATCTAGGAGCTGTTACTTGACAGCTCGAAAGCAAGGTGGCCAAGCAAACACAGCCTGACACAATTCCCAGCTGTGTTAATAGATTCATGGTTGTTCTGATGGAAACCTTTGCTATTACTGTCGTTCCTCCAAAGCTGCAACTTCCATGTAAAGAGCTGGGCAGAAATGCTGGTGTAAGCCTACATTGCTACATCTTGTTTCACTCTGACGTTTTTACCAGATAAGCAAAGTCGTAGACACTGAATGAAGCAGGTAGTAAAGCAGGAAGAGGTAGAATGACTACATCCATTTGCACTGCTAAACGATACAGAAAGGTCTGAACTATTAAAGACAGCACAATACATTCCTGTAGAGAAAGAGGAAAGAAATACTACAAAAAGCAGCTTAAGAAGCATGGTAACATATTTGGGAGTATTCATAGACAATTAACAAAGTCTGGCGTGCAATCTTCTCTAGAAAACCAGAATGTACAGCTACACAATGATTCATAGAGCCATATGGCACTATAGGGCAATGTCTCAAAAACAACAGAAAAAGGTGTATATGATTTACCATATAATAACATGCAAACGAGGCAGTACAGTTAGAGGTGTGCATAATGACAGACAAATGATAACAGGGGAAAGCAAGTCATGATTTGCTGTTATGCATGATGTAGTGCAGGTAGTTGCGTCACACTATAAAGACAAATAGTACACTGAAAGTTGTAGCATTGCGGGCGTATGTATTAGCAGTAGTGACGTCTATACAATAGTACCCCATAGGTTCACAGGCAAATACTAGGCTAATGGCCCTTGCTGGCAATTTTAAGCCTAGCCAATCTTCTTTTTTGTGCTTGAAATAACCTATTCCATTTGTTGTTAAATTGGCCTTATCCACTTCATGGTTGATAATTATATGCTACCGCTATCAGTAACTAAGATCATACCACAGATAATTTTGAGGGGGCCCATGCATGAGATAAAGCATTTAGGGGATATGACTGTCCATTAGTAGTACAGGGGCAATCCTGGGGTAAATTTTCTGTTTCCCATCCGTAGACCTAAGTTGTTCTTGAAAATGGACAGGGATTAAATTTGTTTTTTGTGGATTGAAGTCTGTCCCACAGCAGTGGTATCCTCTGCAAAATATACCTGTCCCTCCAGACCTTGGTTGATGTTGGTAAAAAGGTTTAAATCCCTAGACCAAGCATTTCTGATGACATTTGACTTGCTGATATGCAATAAATCCATCAGTAGTGGGTCAGAGGATATCTTGTAGGCCAGATACAGGTTACTTCTTAACACTCTGATACTGAGTATAGTGACAGGGGTTTGAGTCAGTCCTTTTCTAATTTCACAGACGCCTTCAAAATAACTAACTAAAAGAATCTCCTGCCTGAAGGAAGCTATCCTGAAAAACTGTACCTTCAAACAATCTACTTGAAGTCCATTCTACAATTGGCTAAGGCAGACCCCCTCAAAATAACTAACTAAAGAATCTCCTGCCTGAAGGAAGCTATCCTGAAAAACTGTACCCTCAAACAATCTACTTGAAGTCCATCCTACAATTGACTAAGGCAGACCCCCTCAAAATAACTAACCAAAAGAATCTCCTGCCTGAAGGAAGCTATCCTGAAAAACTGTACCCTCAAACAATTTACTTGAAGTCCGTCCTACAATTGGATAAGATTAATACCTTAAACTGTACTGAAATACTATGTACTGTAAACTGCTGACCTGGATCTAAAGCCACATTTAGTCTGTCCCCCATAGTAGTTTGGCTCCCTCCATATCTGTAATTAAACTAGTTTGCTCCTAGCATCATTTCCTAACCTAAAAATAACCCTGAATATTGTAGTTTTACTCTGCTCTCCCACACATAGCCCTGAGAATTTTACTCTGTTCCCATAACCTGCAGTTTAATAAATACCCTGCATGAGTATAACTCATAGCCTAAACATGGTCTATATCTTAGTGCAAACATACAGTTTAAAATACAACTAAAAATTCAGTTTAAAATTCAGTTTAAACCACAACCATTAAGTTAACACTACATACTTAACAAAGCCTAAGGAAACACTTGGAGTCAGTGTTAGCACCAACTCGGCCCTCCTTTCCTTTACTAACACCATAAACCAAAACAGGAATGACAATAGGCTATCCTCCGCCCTCTTTCTTGACCTATCAAAAGCCTTTGACATGGTCAGCCATGAACTTCTCATTATTTCTCTAATGTCAATTTCCCTCAATAAGTACGCAATCCAGTGATTCCAGTCCTACCCGACTGGTAGACAACAGGCGGTATTATGGCAGGGCAAACTGTCCAGCCAGCTACCTCTCACACTTTGTGTCCCTCAAGGCTCCATACTAGGTCCACTACTTTTCTCTTGTTTTCATCAACAGCCTTCACACTGCTATCCCTAAAGCTACCTGCTTTCAATATGCAGATGATTCCACTCTCATCTGCTCAGCCACCTCCCCATCTGAACTGCAAATCTTAACCCGAAATACATTTAACACTATTGAAAACTGGCTCACCAACCAATGTCTACTGCTGAACCCCAATAAAACTAAACTTCTACTCTTCACCCCCACTAGTAGATCTGCCACACTTTCATTCTCTGTCACGTCTAATAATGGTACCACTATCTCCCCAGATACCCACACCAAGCTTCTAGGGTGTTATCATAGAGCATAATCTTAAATTTGACCTACAGGTCAACGAAATCATACAGACCATCAATAAGAAGCTTGGATCACTGTATAGAAATAAGATATTTTTAACCTCACTGGCTAGAACTGCAATTGCCCGGTCATACCTACTCTCTACTCTTATATATGCCTCACCTGTACTCTCAAACCTCAACAAATCTGAACTAAGTAAACCCTACCATAGCTACAACCATATTGCCAGATTCGCCACTTGCTCCACCTATAGAAACCACCACTACCAGAACCTGAAACAACTAGAGTGGCTAGAACTGCCCAGTTTAGTTCAATTCATCAACTCTTAATAGCGCACAAAATACTATACCACCCTGAGAATACCTCCTCGCTTATAAATATTATTAAGCCATATAGCAACTTGAGATCCCTATGATCAGCCAGCAAACTACTTGTCCAAACCCACAAAGCTAATAACTCTGCTGGTGAATCCCTTTTTGCCAACTTTGTTGGCAAAACCTGAATTTGTTGCCAAACTATATAACCCTACAATTTTCCATAAGTCTCTTCAAAAAAAACCTCAAACAGTATCTCAGAGTGAACTGGCTTTGCCCATGTACCAACCCTGATTAAGTTATAAACTGAAAGCATAATCTGTAAATATCATAACATGTAAATACTTAACCAAGCTCTCCTTCCAATCTGATGTCTCTTGCTTTTAATTGTGTCTGACCATAAGAATTGTGAGTCCCTATTTGGGAACATTACTAAACCATTGTACAAAACACCTTGTCTTATATTTTCTAATGTTATCTAACATCTTGTGCAATCTATGTAATGTTATCTAACTTCTTGTGTAATCTATGTAATTTTTTTCTATTGGAGCTTTTCTCCATGGGCCTCTGCTGAAAATGTCCATGTATCCAGTCAGGCTATCCAGGTAAACAAATGTAAAATAAATGAATAAAATAAAATAAAATGTAGGACATGTTGGTTAGGCCTTAAAACCTTTTAGTAAGGTATCTCTGTGGGTATTCCAGTTGTTGCATGTGTCTGGATAGATGCATGCCAAAGGGGGCATTATAGCATTATATTTAATGACTGGCCTAATGATATGGATAGATGTATGCCAAAGGGGGCATTATAGCATGATATTCAGTGACTGGCCTAATGAGGGCTGAGTAAATGGGAACAATGACATCCCTAGATCTAGACACAATCCCTTTGATTAAGAACTGTGCAATATAGAAAGACTTTCTTACAACAATAGACACATGTTGGTCAAAACTTATGTCACTGTCCACATAAGTTACCAGATTCCAAAATTGGAAATCTCTTAGGCACATATTGTTAATGTAGTATTTCCCTGGGGTAGATGCCTTTCCAAAGAATGCAATAATGCATTTTTTGGCATGTAGTTTCAGTCCATGATTTTGGCAGCAATTATTTCAGACAAATCTTACAGCAGGATGACCAAGTCATTTGAGGATTCAAAGACTGCCTCTAGCTTGCAGTCATCTGCAAACTTGGTCAGCCAGCGCCCTTTAATATTGGCTTTTACTTTAGAAAATCTGAGACCAAATTGGAGAGATCCCTGTAGAGAACCCTGGGAGACTCCACTGATGACTGGTCTCTTTGTGGAGGTAAGTTACTTCATTTTTATTATCTGCATCTTATCGATTAGCCAGTTGGCAAACCAGTGGGTGACATAGGGGTTTATTTCTAGTTTATTTGGCATGACTTCAAAGAGCATTCTCTTGCATAAACACTATGGCTGCATGTACCAGAGAATTACTTCTCACCTGTCACAGGCCAACAGGTACATGGCTGCCTACATGGTGGAAGAAGCAGCATGTGGGCATTGCTTGACATGTATGACCAATGACATTGCACAAGCATAGTGCATGTTCCCATACCTAGAGATACCAAAGCATATGCAGCTTTTGTACTAGCTGTGGCCTTCCGGAGAAAAATTGAGGACAGACTAGGTATACTGCAGCCATTAACCTGTGAAATCCTTCATATCCACAGCATCATACATAACATGCACAAAGGGCTCACTCCATCTCTCTTCCTCACACCTAACACATTTGAAGTGATGCAGGATACCACCTGGAGTCCAGGTTGATGATGTCCATATGAAATCCATGAAGCACGGGCCATACTTATGAAATGTGGTACAGCCTGTTGAAATCCAAATTATGCTGTCCCAACATGTCTTGTTGGGGGGAGGTGGACACTGCAGTATATGCACCCACTATTGCCTGCCAGATATTTGTAGCATGCTGCATCCTTTACAATATGATCCTGCAGCATTAGTCAGGCTGCCCAGCATCCCTGGGACCCTCCACATTTGCCAGCAGCAACACAAATGGCAGAAAACAGCCAAAAGCAACCATACCACACAACCCCAGAGGGCATTGTACATTGCATATGGCAGAACACAGACAAAGCTGCACAGTCTAGTACACCTTTTCGGGTCCTGCCATGTACACAGTGGCAGGGTAGCATCAGAAAAAAACAAAATGATGCATGTAGTATTATCTGTTAACTATGTTGGGCAGTGGATTGTCAAGTCACACTGCACATCACACATCCATTTGCACCATAAGAAAGGGAAATAGTGAGGGTCACAGCCATTGTAAAGTATTATCTTCTCTGTTGTGCTGCTGGAATTCAACTATTGGACCACACAGCTGAGTTGTTGCAATGAGGAACTATGGAAGGGGCACTTTGGGACCTTGCTGTAAGGCCCTGGTGCTGTGAAGGCAGTACTGGCTCAGATGCCTCCCCAGACACAAGTATAGTGGAACTGGTGGAACAGGACCTATATGAAGGGTGTGCATAATCATCTCCTTTAAGAATGGCTCCACTGCATGCTTTATTTTGGAAAAATAGTCTTAGCCAATGCAGGCTGTGTACTTTATGATAGTAATATAGTGAATCAACCACAAGTACACATATGCCCTTGTCCAGGGTCAGCACTGGCATGTAGGGCACCAGTGTGCCTTTGTCCAGAGTCAACACTGGCATGTAAGGGACCAATGTGCCCTTGTCTAAGTTTAGCACTGGCATGTAGGGCATCAATGGCAGCACTGGCTACCATCCACATAGATGGCCATGGAAGCAGTGTTTCCCATCATAGGTTCATAGGTTCATAGGTGTGCACTAGGCTAATGGCCCTAGAGCTGTTAGAAGCCTAGCCTGTAGAAGTGCCCTGGCATCATGCCACCCAACGTTAGCTTCCAGTGCCTCTATCAAGTAGAGCCACTGGAGTTATCCTCGGGGTGAACTTTCTATTTTCCTTCCACTCATCAAGATTTCTCTTGAAGAGGGCCAGTGAGGTGCTCTGCTTGACATGTATGGGAAGTTTCTGGGTTACAAACCTGTCTCTTCCACATGTTCTTTTGATTGTGGTAATGGGCTTGAGGTCTCTGGAGCATGTAGTACGGAGTGACTAAGATTTCTTTAGATGTAGCATTTCTAACAGAGCTGTGTAAGACATGGCTTTGTAAGTCAAGAAGTGATCGCCTCTTAGTAGACGATATGAGACAGAGAATAGCTGGAGTTTTTTGAGTCTGTCCATGTTTTTAAGGCCTAGGATCCTCTTCATGAGGTACTTTTGTGGCCTTTCCAGCTATTGCATGTGTCTAGTGAGGTACATGCCAAATGGGGCATTATACTCGATGACTGGCCTAATGAGGGAAGAGCAGAAAGAGATGATGACCACTTTCTTCCTGGATGCAAAACCCTTGGTAATGAGATGTGCCACATAGAAGGACTTTCTGACCACAGTGGCAATGTGGTGGTCAAAGGAGAGGTTGCTGTCAACCTGTGTCCCCAGATCTCTTATAACATCTTCAGTGTTCAGTGGGCTCCCATCAATGTTGTAATTAGTGGGAATTGAGTTTTTCCCAAAGGGGATGATGATGCATTTTTTGGCATTAAGCTTAAGGCCATGGTTTTGATATCAGTCATTGCTCTCAGTGAGGCCTTTCTGTAGGATGTCTACATCACTTGGGGAGTTAATAATGGCTCCCAGCTTGCAGTCATCTATCATCTTGGTTAGCCAGAGTCCCTCTGTGTTGGCCTGAACTTCTGAGAAGTAGATGCCAAACAGGAGAGGACCCATGACTCATCCATGTGGGACTCCACTTGTGACTGGTCGCTAGTCAGACTTGGAATCTGCGACTTTCACACAGTGAGTTCGATCTGTGAGCCAATTTGCAACCCACTTAGTGATATAGAGGTTGAGACCTAGTTTGACAAGTGTTTCAATAATTCCTGAGTGGGGAATAATATAAAAGGCCTTAGCCAGATCGAGGTAGGCTGTATGAACTGTGTTGCTCTCATCCACAGTTCTGTTGACTGACTCAAAGAAGTTAACCAGGTTGAGCAGGCATGATCTTTCACAAAACCAAACTGTATGAGCTCTAGAGTTTGAGATTTCCTATATCCTTGTTAATTAGGTCCATGATGATGCACTCCACAGCTTTACATATCAGACTTGTCAGGCTAATGGGGCAATAATTCCCAAGGTCTGTACTCACTCCCCCTTTATGGAGAGGAATGACTGTAGAAGTGCACCATTCACTAGGGACAAAGCCTGAGGTGAGGCTGCGAGTGAACAGGCCACACAGATGTTGTACCAGTTCACTTTGTAGTTCATGTAGAACACATCCAGGGATATTGTCAGATTACATGGAAGCTGTATTCTTGGCCTTGGACAATGCAGCTTTAAACTTTGCTGCAGTAATGCTGGGTGCCTGGCATTCTTCTGGTATTGTAATTGGTCTTTTATGGGGGAGAGAGGGGTAAAGTTGGCACTGAATCTGTTGGCCAGTATGCTGGCAATATCTGATGGCTCAGTATAGGAGGTACCATTGTGCAGTAACTCAGAGCAAACCTGGGTATTGCCATGGAGATTCTTTATATAACTATACAAGGCTTTGTGGTTGTTTTTAGTGTCTGCCGCAATTCTGCCTTCACAGCTGGCTTTAGAGGTTTTGATGAAGGATCCAAAAAGGTTGCCAAAAGTCCAAAATGTCACTAATAATCCAGAAAATGGAACCACACGGCGCACAATGAAGCTCATGGACAGTAGAACCAATAAAATCAACTTTAATACTAATTAGCGACCAACATTAACATTGAAAGCAATATGTTTTCATTTAAATAACTGCCTCAGATGTGGGTATGGGTCTCAATCAAATCCTTTTATACTAAAACAACCATCAATTCTGTTAATGACATAATTAATTGATTTCAAAAAGTGTGAATACCATTAAAAAGTTACTTTATACTGCAAATATATGTATAAATGTGTATAGTCCGTCTTTCCTTATTGTCATCAAATGTAGTCCCTGACAGTATTTTTCACAAAGAGTTAGTAGAAATTTTCAACAGATGTGGGTTAGAGGTGTTAACAAGTATGATAGAGGAAAATGAAAGAACCAAAAGTTAATTAATTAAGGAGATTGATGCATTAAATGATTGTATTAAAAATGATTTGATGTTTGGTATTCCAGAAGAAAAGGAAAAATATTACAAAATTAAGGAAGTTATTGATGAACAACGTCATAAACTTATTAGAAGGAAGGTGAAAAAATTAGAAAGAGATATAATGGAATACAAAAACAACTCCAGTTACCCCAAACCTAAAACTAGGTTCAGATTTTGGGAAAGAGAATACAGAGAATCAAGGGATGAGGAAATCTACCATGAACAAACTGACATAGGAGAAAATGTCACTGAGTTGGATGATTTTAGTGTATACCCGCCATTAAGGAGGTCAGAAAGATTAATGAATAAAAAAGAATTTCAACAGAACCAACTGACCTCACATTTTTGGAGGGGAGGAAGAAGGGAGAGGGGGAGGTACTAAGTCAAGCAAGTACCAACCTCCTCAACTGGACACATAACTTATTTTTCAGGATACTACCAACCCATATAGGGTCACTAGAGGTGAATTTAGCACCTATAATTTTAGTTCTATGGAACTGGAAGAAGCACATTTTAGTTTATTATCTAGAGGTATAAAATGTATACCTTTTAAAAAAGGGGACCAAACATTTTTGAGGAAAATTAATTTGCAAATATTTTTCAACCAGAAAAATGTAACAAGGCCCACCCATATGGCAAAAAAGAGTACTTTTAATCCCTCCCTACACCCACAAAGAAGAAATTTTTAATGTTTAGTGGAAAACGAAATTAGGAGGAATTCTGACAAAGTCAAATACAAAACTAACTTAGAAGTAAAAGAAAATTTGGTCTTAAAAGAATTAAGAAATGACCCAGATATTAGAGTTATGAAACCCGATAAAGGGGGAGGAATGTTTTAATGGATGCTTTTATGTATGAAGGTAAGATGAACGAGATTCTAAGGGACACCTCCAGGTATTTGAGCATTTAAAAAAATGAAATCCATATAGCTTATCGAAGAATTTATATGGTGCTGGAAGACTTGTTACTAGAAGATTTAATAGACAGTAAAATCTATTGTTTTTTAAAAGTTGGCAAGCCAAAGATACCCTCCATCTTTGGCATACCTAAAATACACAAAAATGGGACTGACCCACCCATGAGGCTAATAGTTTCAGCCAAAGGATCTAAAACCCTTCCACTTGCTAAATATGTTGATTGTAAGTTAAAAGAATTATAGTTAAGAAGAGGCAACATTCTTAGGGATTCATGGCATTTCCTAAGAAGTATCAAACAAGAACTGTACAGTGTAGATACGACTTTCCTCACCATTGATGTAGTAGACTTTTCTCTGTAATCCCCCACAAGGAAGGTCTGACATTATTAGAAATTATATTTGAAGACAACAGTTTAACTCATGATGAATGTACAGTGATTTTACAATTAATTGACTTGGTTTTAAAATACAACTTTCTATACTATAAGGGGGCATATTTTCATCAAACAAAAGGTATAGCAATGGGTGTGGCATGTGCACCAACATATGCAAATTTGGTACTAGCCAAGTGGGAGGAAAAGTTGGTTTTAAGTTCCATATATAGTCACAAATGGTCGTTATACAAAAGATTCCTGGATGACACATGTATTTTTTGGATAGCACCTAGTGAAGAAATTGCAGAATGTATACACTTTTTGAACAATAGTACTGGATTTTGAGATTTATACATAATGTGGACAAGGAAAAGCTATATTATATGGATACGGAAATTTATAAAAAAGACAATAAATTTTGTTCCAGAGTATATAGAAAAAGTACTTACTCTAATTCATACCTACACTACAACAGTGCAAATCCAACACACCAAAAAAGGAATCTAGTGAGGGGTCAGGATATAAGGTCCTCCAGAATGATCTCCCATGCAGAAGATTTTTTTGAGGAAATGAAAGTTTTGAACCAGTTGTTTAGGGTGAAAAAATATTCGGCTCACATGATGGAGCATATAGAGAAAGAAGTATTGGAGGGTAGAACAGGAAAATTCAAACCCATAATGGGACATGATGAAGAAACATTAAGAGAAAATAAACAGGAGAGAAATTTTAACAGGACATTGGTGTTAGAATTCAATGCAACTTCCCCTATGGTGAGGAACATAATGAATAAGGAATGGAACAGATTCATTTCTATTACAGATTTAGACAAAATAACCAAGGAAAATTTGAGGGTAGTATATAAAAATTTTCATAGTTTAAAGAATTTGTTGGAATAAAATACCTGTGGAGACAATGGAAATAAAAGAAAAAATGAAACTTTTAAATGTGGGTACTGCTCACAATGTACTTATACCGCTAACAAAGAGTCTATATTCCTAGAAAGTAGGAACATGGTATTAGAAGGGAAAGAATATAACAATTGTGACAATTTTGGTTTAGTATACCTGGCCAAATGTGAAACCTGTCATGCATTTTACTTTGGAAAGACAGAGCGTAAATTGAGAAGAAGATTTACGAACATATTTATGACGTACAAAATAAAAAAGAAACAAATGCCTTATACAGGCACAAACAGGATTGTAGCAACGCACAGTATTCCTTTTTTGTGTTAGAAAGAGTAAAAAAAGATGAAAGGGGAGGCTTATGGGAGGAAAGAATAGAATATAGAGAGCTTTGGTGGCAGGTCACACTACAGGCCAACAAGTATCCAGGACTAAATGATTTTATATCTATAGCCCCCCTTCTCAAATTGAGAGCTGCAAAGTTATGACGCTTCATATACATATGTATGTATTTTTACACACTTATACTTACATCTTAGGTTATGTAGATTCACATTTTGTTTATATTCAAGTAATAAAGAAACATAGAACTTGTTGACCTTTTTGTATTTTATGCCAATGTGTTTTAAGCAGTACTTTTTTAGCATATTTATGTGTTTTAATGTGCAGAACCTTTTAGTACAATCCAAAGATTCCATATTCATTATTTATTATTTGCTATTTATGATTTTTAAATTATCTAAGTGCTTTTAGTATTAAAATTAATTTGCTTGGAGGCAAGGTTGGCCTTTGGTGAATGCTTTTAACTAGGGTTTTATGTATGGACAAATGTTATATATTTATTAATTTAAAGGAATGGAGTTAAAAAGGCCACTAGATGGTGCTATAAACGTCTTTAATGAAATTACTTTCTTTAATGAAATTACTTTCTTAATGAAATGTTGACACAGTATAAATATCACTTGTATTTACAGTTTTTTTAAATATGGACATTTTTTATGTAGTATACCTGTATTCTCTTATGATTCACAGTGATGACAATAAGGAAAGACGGACTATACACATTTATACATATATTTGCAGTATAAAGTAACTTTTTAATGGTGTTCACACTTTTGCAATCAATTAATTATGTCATTAACAGAATTGATGGTTGTTTTAGGATAAAAGGATTTGATTGAGACCCATACCCACATTTGAGGAAGTTATTTAAATGAAAACGTATTGTTTTTAACGTTAATGTTGGTCGCTAATTTGTATTAAAGTTGATTTTATTGGTTCTACTGTCCGTGAGTTTCATTGTGTGCCATCTGGGTCCATTGATGAAGGATCTCAACTTTTTTTGAGACTAATAAGGGAGTTTTTCCAGTCTTGGGACTTCACCTTTTTCTACAACAGTTTCTTCCTTCTGTTGTAGAGTTTATTAATTGCAGGGGACCACCGGATTGGCTTCCTTTTTTTGGAGGAGATCATCTTGGTTCTGTTGGGTATGACTAGTTCCATGAATTTATGTAATGTTCATACAGTGCATTGGTGGATGATTCGGCAGTCATGCATCTATTTTCTATTGACGTGGGTGCCGTGAAGTTAGCCACCTCTGCTTTTAGTAGCCCAAAGTCAGCTTTGGAGAAGTTTTTCATGGTGGTTACCTTTGTGAGGGGTGTGTGTGAGGGTCTATATCACTTCAACGAAATGGCTGAAGTTCGAACACCAGATGTTTGAACTTCTAACCTTGAAGTGCAAAAACATCGAAGTCTTAGATCAGCGATTTTTTTTCCCAGGGAAAAAAAATTGCTGTTCCAAGAAAAACACAAACAACACCAGCACACCAAAAACAGCAATCCACACACATGCACTTAAAATCCTACATCTAACACTACACTAAACTGTACATACACTAGCATCTATCCACTTACCTTAACCCAAACCCTAACCATAACCCTAACTTCCGCACAATCGCACACTTACCTGAACTCGACCTGTAACTTTCCACCACAGCGCTGAATATAGCTAAGCCACAGAAATGGCCCACCAAATTCTTTTCCTGGGAAAGAATTCGGTGTTCCGTGGCTTCGCGATAATCAGTTTTCGAACATCACAGTTCAAACATATGGTGTTCGAACTGCTGACATTTTGACAAACTGATAAGAACCCCTGTTTGAGATGGTGATTAGTTTGTGGTCAGATCTAACCAGAAAGGAATTGACTACTGGTGTAGAGCAAAGGTTGCCCATGTTAGTAATAACCAGGTCAAGGATATTTCTTCCTCTAGTGGGGGTAAGAATGAGCTGGTCCAGAGCATTGGAATTGATGAATTCCAGGAAGTGTTGGGCCAGTGTATTGATGCATGAGTAGTTTTCCCAATTGATGGAGGGGTAGTTGAAGTCACCTAGTATAAGAGTGTTGGGTTGGACCCTAATAGTTTCCAGGGTGCTTAGGAATGTGGAATGAAAGTCTTGGGACATGGTTGGGGACCTATAGTATGCCAAACCTGAATCACTGTCTTACCCAATGTTAGTTGTACCTGAAGTATCTCAGATGTGTTATGCTGTGCTACTAGTCTAGAGGTGTGCATATCCTATATGAATATGGAGACACCACCATCTTTGGAGCTTGGGTCCATGTTCTGCGGCCAAAAGGTGTGAAATGAGTTATAGCCTGGTAGCACAGGGATGCTTCCTGCTGCTTTAAACCAGATCTCCATTATAACACAAATGTTGAGGTTCTCCATTTTGAGCAGTGCTTCGAGTAAGTGCATCTTGAGATTTAGACGTCTAGCGTTGAGCAACATGACCCTCAGATTGCATTTATTTATAGCTGTTATGGTGGTAATTTGGTCTTTGGAACATCACCTAAAAAAGGCACTATAGGGGTGGCAAGAGCCTTAGCCAGTATCTGGAAACCCTGGGGTGACAGATGCAGGCCATCTCTGGCAAAGCATCGGGGTCTGTTAATCATGTCTTCTTAAGCAAACAGATACTGGATCCCCTTAGAATGACACCAGAAACTTAGCCAATTGTTGAAGTCAATTATTTTCTGCTTGTAATGCAGTATCATTCTGGGCAATGGTAGGATGCTGCTCAGGGCTAGGGTCATACCTGTCTGGCCCACATAATCCCAGAGTTCCTACATGTCTCTTTTCATGTAGTCATGAAACACAGAAGGTCTGTCATACCCCTGAACAATGCTAATCGTCTCCATATGTGTGGGTAAGTATGGACTGTGTCCAGATTATATCACTGCACATCTGCTGGTTGAGGCCAAGAGTTGCCAGCATGCCAGGGCCCATCTAAAACAGTGAACACAATGATGGACTGCTAGCTCACAATATTGTTTGCACCTGTTCATTCGATGTGGTGGGTATGTCCACCTCTGCTGGTCTGCCACTAGTGATGGCTGTGACAACAGTCAAAATGGAGGCTACCCAGGTTGCGTTTGCAGTATTCCATTCTGTATAGTACATAAAGTCGGTACTGGGGAGGAGAAAGTATCATTTCATTTTTTGGGTGTATGCTCACACAGGAGGTAGACACAGTGTCAATGTTTCCTGAAATTGTGAGTAAATTTTTGGGTTGGTTTCATCATTAGACCCTGGCAGTCAACTGGCCTCTGACTGTTTTTCTGGCCCAGCCTCTATGTATGTCACAGTGGCAGTAGTGCGTTCTCTGAATACAAAAATAGAAATAACATAACTATGTGTGATACTGCTCAACCTCAATCCCACGTGCCTAATAGTGTGTATAATAATGACAAATAATAATGACAAATCGATCTGGTAGCCAAATACAGAAAATGTCTACTGGTGGTTATAGCCCTCTATGTCTTCACGATAAACGTACAGATGCTGTAGTTAGTGCAACCACTATGGGTTTGGTACAGTCACAGTTCAATCATCCTCCTTTAGAATGTGTAGCCACTTGACTGGTCTACATTAGTGATGTGGCCATTCTCAGGACCTGTTTAGACACCTCATCGTAAGATGCCTGTCTCTTTCAATCATCCCCATGCAGGAATGATTCATCCTTGTTAGTGGTGAGACTGACAGAAGACACTCCCTGTCACTGTCCTTTCTGATGCCATGTTGTATAACGTCTGTCAACAACATTGTATCATCTAATTTACAATTTTCTGACTGATGTGCGATGAGGTTCCTCCAACCCATAATATGTCCATCATGCACCGACTACTGTAATGACTTTTTCAAACCTCTTTTGTCTGATGCTATTACATAACTTATGTATACCTAGGGAGGGTGGACAAAACAGATTAGAAAGGCAACAGTGAGTGAACAAAAGTAGTAGTGTCACAATGAAGCAATCAAGCACAAAAGGGGATTACTGGACCAGTCATGGAGAGCTGCACTATGGGGCAACATTTTTTGCACACATGGGACCCCTGAAGTGTATCACAGTATGTAGAGTTATGGGTGGACTTGCAATGGGGTCAGACTTGGGTATGTACTACACAAGGATCCAATGCATACCATATCATATTTGGTTGTTCCTGATGGTATGTGTGGCAGACTTGGGTGTTTACTGCACAAGGATCTGGTGCATACCATATCTTATTTGATTGTTCCTGGTGGCATGGGGAGAGAATGTAATGGTATGAGTAATGTGTCTGATATCTATGGTTGTACCTGTGGCAATGGGCTTGCTGTGTGAGGTAGTGCAGGAATGTATAAAGTTGTGTGCAGGTTTGTAAGGCATTGCATTCACTGATCATACTGATGCTATTTCTCTATCACGTGGACCATTGCCTACTGTAGTGCATCTTCAATGCTCCCAACATCATTCATTTGACAATCTCTGTAAGTTATTGTCATACAAAGGTAACATGACTAATAAATTCTTCTTTAAACTTTCACATGCTGCTATAGTCCTGCTTTTGACTTTGGGAATTATCTCAGGTTTTTGCTTGCTTGATTGCACACATGTATGGAGCTGTATTGCAATACCGACATTTGCATCTCAGTCATACCTGTGTCTGTTATGAGAATGCTTGCAATTACCTTTTGTCTTCCACAGGCAAGGCATGCAGAAAATGCTGCCAGCAGCTAGATGATGCAGCAGAGATTACAAGCACAGCAGGTTTATGGGTATCTGTGTCCTTTAATGGATTATTTTTGCCATATCACCTCTGATTCCCCATCACTAATGTTATGCTTCCCAACGATACCTCTCAACCTACAAGCATTGAAAACAGGAACAAAGACCCTTGAAAGCATGTAAATCCAGCCAAAAATGTGGGTATCTAACTATCATATAATTTGAATACCAAATAGCATATAACTCTTCATACTTCCAATTAGAATGTGGATACTGCTCTGAAACACATTTAAAAAACAGAAACAAAAACTATAGAAAATATAAACACACTGTCAAAGAGACAATGTACATTCTCTAGACTTCAATGAAGTGTATTGCAAAATTCTGCCAACACAAGGTCATTTTATTTTTGCTTCAGAAAAAGGGAGATGCAAGATATGCATAAGTAACTATTAGGCTAGCTGCACTTTTGAGCTTTTCAATTCCACTTAGGGAGAATCAAACTTTATACCTCTTGCGTGGAAAGTAAACTCCTTAACCATTATACCAACTCCCTACCCAAGATGATGTCAACGCAGATGGGACTCAAACTCACACTCCCTGGCTTAGGTGACCAATGGCTTATCCATTAGGCCATTGTAGCCTGTCCTCTTTAAATTGTTGCATCTACTATAATAATCAGGTAGTGTGTTTGTCTGTGTTCTACACAGATTCGAAAGTCAATTGTGATGAGAGATGATTCAAAAAATTGTATGAAAGGGTAAATAAAGTCTGAAAATAGAGATATATCTCCAAAAATAGGGACAGTCTGTGCAGGGATAAATCAAGCCTGAAAATAGGAACATACCTCCAAAACAGGTACACCTGAGAGGTCTGTTCCCAAGTTATCACGATTGTCTACTAGAGCCTCAGGAGTTCTGCTTCACTGACCAAAGCTGGGGCTGAGTCTGAGTCTAGGCAGCGGGATGGACGTGCATCGTCCTGGTCAAGTTGTGACTCATTCCAGGCAAGTATCTCATCCCAGTCACTAGCCTTGGCTTTGGCAGAGCCAAATCATATAGTAAAGGCTGCAACTTACCACATGATGACTTGCCGGTTTGACATAGAGCAGCCCCTCCTGCAGTGGATAGTAGAACCACTTCACTGGCTAGCTGATGTTATCAGGGGTTGGCATAGGCCTTATCACTGACATTCCAGACACAGAACTGTCACCCACTTGGTCCCAATAAATTCTCCTTTGACCAGTTGGCATATGGTAGTCTGCCTACACCCATGCATCCCCTACATATGTGTCCACCTTTAATTTGTCTAGGTATGTGTTTGTCTCCAAGCATATAAATCTATATTTTCCCATATTGGTCTACAGTTACTGTGTGTCTCTGTGCTCTAATTGTCTGTCTCACCCTCCATTCTTCCTGAATTGCTCCGTTCAGCCCTCTCCTGCTTACTTCTCACTCTGCATATAACATGGGGAACCTTCCTGCAAAAAGGCTCATGAACTGTCTTTCCCCACCTCCTTTACCTTAGCATTTTGCTGCTGTGCTTCCCTGCATTTGCATTAACCTTTCTTTTGCTTTTCTATACTACTCTTTCAACCCCATTTTAATAAACCAATAAAATATCCAGATTGTTGGGCACCCATTTATTGCTCCTTACTACCTTCCATACTGTATTTTCTTTGGTGATTGTACCAGCAACCTGCCAGTATGTGAAGCAGCTTATAAGACCTGCTGTGTTTCTTATTTACATTCTTAGGTTTTGCACAATGTAGCACAAGACTGCAGCTTTGGCCTTTTTTGCAGACTATTGGCTACATTAACCTTTATTTACAAAGTTTCTTCTTTTCTTCTGCTACCACTCTCTAATGCAGCAGTCTGTCTACTTGCACTAGTTATCCCTACATTTTTCTTTATATCTGTTTAGCACTATTGCATTGTCTGTCTTTGGGGTGATAGAATATGGTATGCTGATGCCCTGCTTTATACATGCAATCCACTATCCCATTTTGTAGCTTAAAATTATGTGAAAAATGTTAAAAGATGTAGCAGGAGACAAGGAAGTGAGAAAAGTGGATTGAAAAGTGCTGCTCTTTGCATTGCTTAAAAGAATGAGTGGCTAGATTATGAAAGGACTGCCACAAGCAGTAAGCCCTAACATAGGTTGCTACCACTAGCATCCCTTTCTGATTTAGTGAAAACCCAATGCAGTGATTGTGAGCAATCTGCAGGATCACTGTGGTCAGCAGTCTCCTTGGCCAAGCCATATGCTAATGAGGCATTCCAGGAGAGAGCTGTTTGTTAACTAGCCCTCTGTTCTTCCCCAGCAAAGACTGTGGTCATGCATTTATGGCTTGGCTGTGAAAGTTAGCTTGGCCAACAAAAAAATTAACTCTACCAAAAATTCATATGCACCCATTGTCTTCGGCAGGTGAGACTGCATTAGAGCTTTAGATATAAGTGCTGGGGAGTTTGGCTGACAGGCAGTGGTGGTGATGGTGTATGTATGTGTGTGTGTCTCTGCAGAAAGATGAGTAGCTTCAGGTGAGTGTGTATGTGTGTGTGTGTGTGTGTGTGTGTGTGTGTGTGTGTGTGTGTGTGTGTGTGTGTGTGTGTGTGTGTGTGTGTGTGTGTGTGTGTGTGTGTGTGTGTGTGTGTGTGTGTGTGTGTGTGTGTGTGTGTGTATAAATATGGATGAACAGTTGAGTGTCAACAGTGTGTGTGTGTGTGTGTGTGTGTGTGTGTGTGCGTGTGTGTGTGTGTGTGTGTGTGTGTGTGTGTGTGTGTGTGTGTGTGTGTGTGTGTGTGTGTGTGTGTGTGTGTGCGCGCGTGTGTGTGCGTGTGTGTGTTGTGTGTGTATTTTGGGGTGGTTCTTTCACTGCTAAACTCCCTTGATATATGAGAAATATCACTAGTACTTTAAACTTACTTAAAAATGTAATAATGCAACACTTTTGCAGCACAAAAGACATATGGGTAGGGGAGCATTAGACAAATAGAATACTACTAAACTATTACCCTACAGTCACATGCAAATTTAATAGAATAGCTTAGTACAAAAGACTTATGGGTTAGAGAACACTAGACAACTGGGCACTCTTAATAAATTACCTACAATTATGTAAATGTTAAAAGAACAATGGTTTTGCAGTATGAAAGATATATGGGCAAGTGGAAGCACTAAACAAAGGGATGCTCTACTTTTTCTAGGGATCTGCTTCAAAAATAATTTCACACCTTATTCTGTTTTGTGCTACATATATCTGCCTCTGTCCCAACCCAAACAATTATTTTTTTTTTAATTTAAACAGCACATTATTTCCACTAAACAGCTTTAAACATTGGAGGATTTCATGTCATGTAAATCAGAGAGTCCACTTATTTGGAAAACTTCTAACTAAATGCCAATTCCTGTTAATACAAAGGAGTCTGACCAGCACTGATTTAATAAACAGTGCATTGTTTCACCTTGTACCTTTCTATATTCACCAGCAGAAATTCTACCTTTCATCTGTCAACTCACTGTTCACTGATTGTTTAAACCATCCCTCATTTAATCCCTCTAATTTGCCTATAACAATATAATAGAACCAGCAACATAATTCACTTAAACCTTTATGCTATGTCTGTCATACTACTATATACAGTAATACTATCATTTATGTTTTAATGTATCCAGTCTTAGACCTCTTTCTTACACAGCAGCACAGAGAAGCACGCATATGCGATGGACAAGAACATTTCCTATGTCCTCTTCTTGGCTCAAAATGCCCCATTTGCAGATGCATTTTTTGCTCAGCTTGCGCGTACCAATGCTCAGCTCACTCTTTTCCATTCCCCTTATTTCTTTTAGCTCGTGTACTCTAGGTTCCATTTTGGACTTCCAGTTTCTCATTATCACTTTATCCCCACCAACATTAGTGGGGTTATAAGTGCTGCACTGTAGCCAATCAATTTTACTGCAGGATCCTAACAACTAAAATGCCTTCTTGTGCCATATGATATCTGCTGTGTCTGCAATTCTCTCTTCCACTCCATTAAGTTGCTACACTGCCATATGTTGTATTCCTGAATCCAAGAGCTCTCCTTGATTTTGTTGCACATTTGGGTACCCTACGTATCTCATTCCATTAATATATAGTTAACTGGCTTTCTAGTAAGTCATTCCATTTCCTTTCAGATTTTCTGCTTGTTTTCTGTTGACAAACAATATTCTGTATGATCTGCTTAATTTCTTTTTTGAGGCCCTTTCTTCCCTAGAATTCTGATAAAAACTCAGAAATTTCATACCTCCTCAATTTAAATTCTTCTCTTATTTCCTCCCATTGCATCACTCTATCTCCATTCTTTATTTGTTCCCAGTATTGAGGTTACTTCTTTCATTTCCCAGTTGCTATATTGATCACTCTTATTGCCCCTGGTTACTTCTGCTCCTATCGGTAACAGATTCTCCATCCATTTTTGCATTTTATTTTGTTTTGTTATACTGACAGTCTGTACATATAATTATTTACAAATTGAGTGCTATCATTTTTCTCTGCTTGACTTCAAAATCCCATTCTTTTCAGCTCATCATCTTCTCTCCTTTGTCCTTCCACTATCTGTTTCCATTTTGATATCTACCCTTCATTCTGCAAACAACACCACAGCCTTATAACTGTAGTTGTGAAATAGGAGTCCAAGTCTGGTAGACCCAGGCCTCCCTGCACTAATGATAGCATATTATTCCTTCCCATTGTACTCCTAACCTATTCCCATACAAAATTTGAGCTCCTATTAATTTTCAGCCAAACTTTTTTTTTGGGGGGGGGGTTATCATAACATGCTTGATGCATATACAGTATCAGAGGCACTAGGAACATTTTATCACCTGAATCATATCATCCAGACCCATAACATACGAATGCCAGTTATTCATTCGCCACATGATTTTTATTACTGTCTCCCCCTGGCAGCTTATTGTACATCATCCTCTAGACAAATGTCCCTGTATAACTGATTCCCTTATCTTTGTTATTAATGGCTCAATGTACGGCACAAGTGAAAGGGGGAGGCATTCCTGTGTTGTGTCCCTTGTCAACCTGAATAACCTAGACATCATTCCCATCACCTTTACATGTCTCTCTGCTCTATCATAAAGTTTCAGAACTAATCTAACCTATGTCTCTGGAAAGCAACATTTCAAAGGACTTGATATAAATAATCCCAGCTGACCCACTCAAATGCTTTACCTGCATCCATTCCAACTAACCTTAATATCTTATTTTTGCTCTGCATATTCTTTTGTGTTATCACTATCTTTTTAATGTCAAAGGTTGTCTTCCCATCTACAAAACCATATTGATCTAGATCTATTATACTCTTCTTGCCAAAATTGCCATAAAAATTTTAAACTAGTGATCTAGAATTGATATACGTAGGTAAAATTAACCCAGAATCTGCCAGGTCTTTCCCATCTTTCATCAACTGTCACCACTGCTTTTTTCCTTGATCATTATTTATAACCTCTCCCACCCTTCTAGTATCAAATTAAACAATCTCTGCCATATTTCTAAGAGTAGGACCAATGAATACCATCCATATCTGGAGGGGTAGCTGTTGCCTGCCTCTAAAGTGTAGTTTTAATTCTTCACTCATGTTTTTTTTTTTTTTTTTCTGTAATAATCTATTCTTCACTTCAACTAAATCAAGCAATACTATACACTGAAATAATATTTTACATGTCTTTCTTGTTCCTATGTCCAGGGATCCTCCTTGTATAAAACTTCATACTATTTCCTCAAGCCTTCCAAGGTCTCATCACTTTGAGCAATTTACCTGTTTCTAAGTCCCTTAGCTTAACAGTTATTCCTTCGAATGTCTTAATATTTGTGCTAAAAATTTATTATTGGGTTAGAATCAAAATACAACTGCACTAATGTGGTCTTCCAGTGTCCACTAATTGCATTTAAGTGTTCTGTCTCTGCCTTTGCCTTCTGTCACTTTGCCATTGGTCCTTATCACTTTTCAAAAAAGTGTGTACAATTATTGGTTTCTTTTCCCACCACTTACATCCTTAATTCCAAATACTTTCATGTATTTCCCTAACCACATCACTTCCTTTCCTAGTTTATATTTTCAAGGTCCTCCTGATACATCCTTACAGTCTGTAATTATATATCAATCAGCTTCCATTAACAATTTCCCTTGTTGCTGTACTTCAGGTCTAATTCATTTAGGGGGTTGTAGGCATTTACTAATGTTTTAGGTCTTACTCATTTAGGAGGTTGTAGCTGTTTACTAATGTTTTAGGTCTAAATCATTTAGGAGGCTGTAGATATTTACTAAAGTTTTAGGTCTTATTCATTTAGGGGCTTGTAGATATTTACTAATGTTTTATGTCTTATTCATTTAGGGGGTTGTAGATGTCTACTAATGTTTTAGGAGTTATTCATTTAGGGGATTGTAGATATTTACTAATGCTTTAGGTCTTATTCATTTATGGGGTTGTAGATATTTTCTAATGTTTTATGTCTTATTCATTTAGGGGGTTGTATATGTTTACTAATTAATTTAGGGGGTTGTAGATATTTACTAATACTTTAGGTCTTATTCATTTATGGGGTTGTAGATATTTTCTAATGTTTTATGTCTTATTCATTTAGGGGGTTGTAGATGTTTACTAATGCTTTAGGTGTCATTGATTTAGGGGGTTGTAGATGTTTACTAATGTTTTAGGTGTCATTCATTTAGGGGGTTGTAGATATTTACTAATGTTTTAGGTGTCATTCATTTAGGGGGTTGTAGATGTTTACTAATGTTTTAGGTGTCATTCATTTAGGGGGTTATAGATATTTACTAATGTTTTAGGTGTCATTCATTTAGGGAAGTTGTAGATATTTACTAATGTTTTAGATGTCATTCATTTAGGGGGTTGTAGATGTTTACTAATGTTTTAGGTGATATTCATTTAGGGGGTTGTAAATGTTTACTAATGTTTTAGGAATTATTCATTTAGGGGGTTGTAGATATTTACTAATGTTTTAGGTGTCATTCATTTAGGGGGTTGTAGATATTTACTAATGTTTTAGGTGTCATTCATTTAGGGGGTTGTAGATATTTACTAATGTTTTATGTGTCATTCATTTAGGGGGTTGTAGATACTTACTAATGTTTTAGGTGTCATTCATTAAGGGGGTTGTAGATATTTACTAATGTTTTAGGTGTCATTCATTTAGGGGGTTGTAGATGTTTACTAATGTTTTATGTCTTATTCATTTAGGGGGTTGTAGATGTTTACTAATGTTTTAGGTGTCATTCATTTTGGGGGTTGTAGATGTCTACTAATGTTTTAGGAATTATTCATTAGGGGTTGTAGATGTTTACTAATGTTTTAGGAGTTATTCATTTAGGGGGTTGTAGATGTTTACTAATGCTTTAGGTGTCGTTCATTTAGGGGGTTGTAGATATTTACTAATGTTATTCTACTTCCCTCCCAGTTGCCCTGATGTATTACAAACTTACCCTTGTAGCACTTTTCTTCCTCTTTGCAGGGAAATTTACACACTTTCTTTCAGAATTATCTACCTCTTTCTTTCCCCCTCTATCCTAATATGCCATCTTTTTTAATCAAATAATGGTGAACCTCCTCAGTTAATCATTTTCTTTAACAATAAATCTGACCTGTGGTTTTGCAACTGTAAGTCAATACCTTTTCCCTTTTATTTAGCCATGTTAACCCATACACATTCCATTCTATATTGTTATCCTAAGTCCAGCCATACCCTCTGCATACTCTGTGTTCCTTTCTCCCTCCTTAGCACCATCCTGTGTCCATCTCTGCACTTTTGCATTTGTTTTATTTTTTCAAATTTTTTCTTCTATATAACATTTGAATATTTGAGAAAAAAACCCTTATAAAACTCTCCACTATTTATACAGAAACAGAACTATAACATGTAATAGAAGCTTTACTGACACACCTGAACTCCCTCCTTAATAACTCTTATATATACACTGAGTCTACTACTTGACCACAGGTCTCATACATCCCTCTGTCCTCCATTTTCCTTTTAACGTGAGAAAGGCTTGTAATGGCAGCCTTTCTTCCAAACAAAGACTCTTCTTTTTCCCATTGTTCTCTACATTTTCATGTGAGCTTTCCTACTGGAGGAATCTCGCAGGATTGTACAAACATTATGGTACTGAAGTGGCTGAAAAACACTAGAAACATGAGCCACAGAGCATCATAGAAAATGATGAAGTTTAAATCACATGGGATCACCCATTACCAACAGTCCAAAAGATACACGTGAGAAAACCAGCTATAGTGGTCCATGAAAACAAGACAAAAGTGGCATTGATCATTTAAATTACTACTCCCTGTGATTACAGTGTCTTGTGTACAGAGAGACACCAAGTCATAAAATATCAGGATTTGCAAGCAGAAACAAGAGCAATGTGGAAGAGAGAGAGAGACAGAGAGTTCTGATAGTAGTAGGAGCAACGGGTCTTATAAAAAAGAATCTACAATCATATTTAGATATGTTACCAATACATTTAACACCGTACAAATTGCAGAAGGAGTCATTACTGGGAACATTGTGGATGCTGTGAAAGCACTTCTGGCTGATATCAAAGACTGAAACAATACTAATTTCATGAACTTTAATTGTACTTTGACTTAGGAATGGGGTGGGGTCCATTCCCGTCAAGGTATTAGAAGCACAAAATACTTGGAGAAATTAAAAAAAGAAAAAAATCCTGAACTTCTGTCAGTGCCTTGTCTGCATCCCCTAAGTTTTGTAACATCCTGCAGGGAAAATCGAAACTCACAGAATATATTAGTTTGAAAGCAAAGGATTTTTTTGTACACTGCTTTGTTGCTCGTGTGAAAGTATTTTGCCTTTATCCGGTTTGCAGTGTATAGTGATGGTCTGTGAAAGCACTGTTTTCAGTCAATAGTTACTTCCTCTTTTCTAGAGTCTTGGTAGGACACTTTTCTTCAGTACATAGTTCTGAAACTTCACAAGGGTAAGTTTTAGCAGCTTCCTGGCTGTCCCTCCAATCATGAATACTCTGTTTGCTGTCTGTGTATATTTCCTCAGTTGGTATCCCCAACAGCTGTGCATTTTGTCTCTTCATAAGGCCTACACATTTTGCTACTTCTGAATTCTCTGGTACTCTCCTGAAGCAGGTATTTTATCTGTGAGACCTAACTCTTGTATATCTCCTTATCTGCCATCCTCTGTTTCAGGTCCATCTCTGATATTTGGCCCTTCACTATTTCATCTGGATGCTGAGAGAGATCATCCCCTATTTCCTCAGATTTTTTTTGTTTTGTTTTATATAATTCAGCATAGTGCCATGTAGTTTCATTATCACCTCATATATACAGTTATACATACAATCAAAATGTTCCTGCATTATAAACATATTGACCCCTTTCTACTGTTGCATCTCCTGTGCCCCCCACCACATACATTCCTAATCCGGCTTTTAATCATTCATTTTTTATGTTCAGGATACCTATTTTTCCTCATTTCCATTGATTTTTGACATTCAAGATACCAAAGGGACCTGTTCCAAACTACAGTTAATCAGTTTTACATTAATTGCTAATATTTTACCACCTTTCTATCATTAACTGAGCAGGCCATCTAGGGAAGTGGTGTTTAACCTGTCAGCAAGATACTGAAATGACACTAAATATTACGTTTAGTCACTTCAAAAAATATGGAAAGGCTTCAACCCCAGTATCCTCAGTACAGAGAAAAGTGCTTTAGCCATCTGTGTTAAAAGTGCTTTAGCCATATGTGTTAAAATCAGATGCCCAGTTGATTATTTTGGTCACCTTTAAGTCATTTAAAAAAATACAAGCGGAAAGATATTCAAACCACATACCCTTGTTACAGGTAACAGAGTCTTTGCAAAGCAGACTCAGTCCTCCATGCCAACATGAGCCATCAAGGTGAGTATTTAAATATTGCCCTAGGTCACTTTAAAAAATTAAGTGAAGGACTTCATAAGCTGTACCCTTAGTAGAAAAGCAAGTCCTTAATTAAGCAGTGCTTTAGTCCTGTATGTCAGCTGTGTATTTTGTTAAAGAATAGCTTGTATTCCCTGATATATTTTCTGGACAGAAAGCAGTTTGAAACTCTAAAGTCTGGCACTTACTAACAGTTAGCACTGGTGCTAGCATTTTTAAAGTCACCAGCATGTTTTAAGTTGGGGGGTCTACTCAGGAAGATGTAAGATATGACCACTTTGCTTTTTGCCTCTTTCGTATCAAATTCCTTCTAGCACAATTTTAATGATCATTGTATAAAGTGCTAGTACACTCAGACAATTACAAAGACTTGTCAGGCCACTAGCACTGCATCAAGTACCCACAATGACCAGCAGGTAGTACCAATGTTACATTATAACAAACCTCAGTACCACAGCAAGGTAACCACTCACAGAGGTATATGTAGACACTGACTGACATTTAGTACCAATGTTGCATTATGAGAAGCCTCAGTACCACAGCAAGGTAGCCATTCACAGAGCTACATGGACAATCTGACTGGCATTTAGTACCAATGTTATATTATGACAAGCTTCAGTACCGCAGCAAGGTGACCACTGACAGAGGTACAGGCACACACTGACTGGATTTTAGTGCCAATGTTATATTATGACAAGCGTCAGTACCACAGCAAGGTAACCACTCACAGAGGTACATGCACAAACTGACTGGTGATAAGTAGCAATGTTGTTACATTATGACAAGCCTCTGTACACATCAAGGTAGCCAGTCCCACAGAAATCCACAAGACCCAACCAGATTCCCACACATGACAGACACCCACATAAGAAGAAAACAGTACCCAGCAAGACTGAATAGACACCCACACAAGACAGACAACACTACAGTAAGACTGAACAGAGACACTCACATAAGAATGACAGGACTACAGTAAGAATGAAATACACAAGATACATTAGACAGGCTGAACCCACCACACAAGACAGAAAGACAGCTACAGGCACGATTATCAGTCAAACTCAGAGCCACAGAAGACAGATGGAACACACCTATAGAAAGAGAAAGAGGTGAAGTCAAAAAGCACACAGTCGACACTAGAGTGTCATTTATCTAGAGTGTACAGTTAGCACCTCAGCTTTTCAGATTGCTGACACTTTTAGTGCCGTATGAGCACATTTGGTTCTTCCTGTGTTTCCAGCTGCCCTTGCCTTACGACAGATTCTACCACACCTACTTTTCTTTGCTTCATGATGAATCCTGCTGCTCCTAGCTGCCCTTGTCTCAATAAATCTTGCTATTTTTCATTCTCATTCTCTTACTTGGTCATAACTGCTGCAGTAAGCTAAAGCAGAGTGAATACTCTGCATATTATACAAGCCAGGCTAAGGGGGAACCTGAAATATATTGCCATACAGTATTATAGAAGACTACGGGAAAGGAAAGATGTGCACATACCTAGAGTTTTATGGTTCTACCTGGAAATATCGAAAGCCGACATCATCGAAGACGGATTTATCAAGACGACATCCACGAAAACCCACTTCATCCACATACTGGATGAACAAAATCCTTCCCAGGCTAAATACTAAGTCACCCAAACACACACAAGACCACCACTGGAACACTCAAAACCCACCTAGGTTAGGGGCTATTCCACCCATACCCCCTAAATGTGGGGGGCTGCACCCCCACACCCCCTCCCCAATTGAATATAAGCACTACAGTTTGGGAAAGGGTAAAGTTCACCTTCAAGCCAACAGGTTACTTACCCTTTGAAGGATTTTGTTCATCTGTTGTCTGTTGATGAAGTGGGTTTTTAGTGGATGTTGTCTTGATGAGTCCATCTTCGATGATGTTGGCTTTCGATATTCTTAGGTAAACCCGAGTTTTATTGGTATCATACAAATTTTCTTCTGGACAAACTCTTCAGTGAGGCTGCTATACAATAAATCTTGCCCTACTTCATGTTCAGTTGAGAACATAGCTAAGCCTGAAAGTCTCTGCTGATTCACTGATTAATGAACATTCTGCAATAGTCAATGTAACAGGGGCAGTTAAATTAATGTGCAGTGAAACATAAGTATTTGCATAGATACCTGTTAAATGGTTGCAAAGTAGGAAATTTAACATGGTCAGTGATGATAGTTCGGTGTCAAGTATTTAAGAAAGGCTTTTCAGTTCATGTCCAATGTCATAGTTAATATTACAGTGGCTACTTGTCCTGTTTGTCAATTGCTCTTTCAAAGCCATGAATTGTTGGATCAAGGTGTTTTCCGCAACTTCACTCAAGGCTTTAATATTGATAAAAACCCAAAGGCCTTATCAAACCCTGAAATCTAATCATACCAGTCTATAAATGACTACTGGTCTACATTATAACATCGAATTTTATAAACATCGAATGTTATAATATCAAATCCGTAATGTCGAACGCTGAAAACAGCGAAGGTGCAGGACATCAAATTCTTCCTCAGGGAAAGAATTTGGTGGGCCGTTGCTGTGGCTTCACTGTTTTCAGCATTCGATATGTTGGAACATTACGGGTCAGGTTCAGGTAAGTGTGTGATTGTGTGTAGGTTAGGGTTAGGGGGCAGGTTAGGTGAGTTAATGCCAGGGAGCGGGTCAGGTAAGTACGGTTGTGTGGATGTTAGGGTTAGGGTGCGGGTCAGGTAAGTGTGCGATTGTGTGTAGGTTAGGGGTGGGTTAGGTCAGTTAGGGTTAGGGCACGGGTCAGGTATGTGTGCGGTTGTGTGTAGGTTAGAGTTAGGGGGTGGGTTAGGTTAGTTAGGGTTAGGGCGCAGGTGAGGTGAGTGCGCAATAGTGACGGACCTTAGGGTTAGGGTTGGGTTAAGGTAAGTGGATAGCTGGTAGTGTATGTAAAGTTTAGTTTAGGTTTAGGTGTAGGATTTTAAGTGTATGTGTGTGGATTGCTGTTTTTTGTGTGTGTTTGTGTTGTTTGTATGTTTCTCGGAATAGCGTTTTTTTTCCCTGGGAAAAAAATTCACTATTCTGACTGTTCGATGCTTTCAGATTTCGGTGTTTGGGGTTCGATATTATAACATTCGATGTTAAAGAACTTCAATGTTATAATATAGACCCTTGTCGAGTAGCACACTGAAGAACTCTACAGGCAGTTTTACCTATGGATCCTGTACAGCCTCATCTTCTCCTTCATAGTCAAAGAAATGCTTTACTTTTTCCTCTGCTTCTTTTCCTGAACTGAGGTGCCAACATCCAGTTCTTCTGATGTCTTGGAAGCTTCAACCATTGCTTGTTGAATTGCTGTCTCTGTAGTTCCTCAGCAAGTCCATGGTTGACACCAGCACTTTGACACCTGTAGAAATATTAACCACTGGAGTGTGCAGTACTCTGCTTGCACTAGTTACCTCTGTCAGCACATCATATCAAAGTAAACAAGAAATATGTCATGAGTTCTGACCACAGTCCCTTTGCCTGTTATGTTGAAACATCACTTGTACTCAATTCAGCTGAAACCATACAACCTTGATGGAATATAGCCTATATTCCCTGTGACTCTCAGACAGTCGCTTCACAGAGATGTTTCCATCATTTTAAGATGCCATTGGCTTGTTTATGTTGAAGAGAGTGCATAAATGTTCTGCAAACATCCAAAGAAAGCCACTGGCTGTAGTAATGAATTTGCTGCATCACTATCTAAGATTTAAATGATGGCAGGCATATAAAAAGCCCTTGAATTCATCTATTTTATATGGATCTGCTCTCCATTTCATTTCCCTTTCATATCGCTGTCATTGTCATATCATTGTCCCCGACAGTTATTAATGCCCAGTTGATGTTACACAGTCTGAAGAAATGCATTTGGTAAGTCCTGCTCCAGTCACATTCACAGGCACAAATCCCAGAACGTGTTCTGCAACTATGGTTGCTGTCCTTGAAGTGTCCACATACCTGACTAAAACAGTAATTTGCTCTTGATTGCTGATGACTGGAGTGCAATCAAGACTCGCAGAAGTACTTAGCATCATTCACCTTCCCTACAATACTCCTTAAAGTAGCATTTGAGATCAAATGGATACTTTTATTCTGGATGTCCTTCCCAAGATATGATCCAGTACTTTGATTTTAATATGACATAAATATTCACTGCCATGATTGTATCAAACTGTGCATTTGGAGTAAGAAATTGTCATTGCCATGGGTGTACAGGGCACTCGTACCATGGAATGCCATGTTCCGTTCTGCCAGGCATTGGACAATAGCTATAATGTCTTTTGACACATCCCACCAATGAGTTCTTTTTTCCAGCCACTCTTTAGTCTCAGTTCCTTCCACTTCAGCCTGCATGCTGCATGGGCTGGTGCTTGCTCATGGCACTGTAAAGCTTTGGGCATCTCTCTGTACACTCTGTAACCACCTGACTGGAGAAGGTGGTTAGAATATCCAAGTTGCCCTGGAAAATAAAACAGTGTGTCTTTTGAAAGAGAATATGTCAAACCAAGTGCATTTTGCTCTCTCCCCATTTGATAGCATATGAAAATAGTTCTTTGGTTTAAATCATTTCTGTTCTTTGACTGGGAACTGTGACAAAACCACTTGCATGGGTCCATGCTGATGGCAGCGACCCTAAACTCATCCCTTATCAAATCTGGCCAAGTTCCTAAATCCTCAAATGATACACAGGACAATCCCTGCAAGTCACAGGCCAGATCTGGTGTCATTACATGAGTATGGGCTATTTCCATTTCACCTCTGGTGATCCAGGCAGCACTTCTGAAGTTGTTCTTCATGTTAACACAATTTTGCCATGGTAATGGCTTCAGGTTGACAGGAGGATGCCTGTGGTGCAGCTGCAACAGAGTGGGTGCTTTCTATATTAAGGATACTGGGATCACAGCAGATAGGCATATCCTCTACAGCAGGTAGACATTTTGCTGAATCTCCCTTTTCTAATGACCCACAGAAACATTTCCTAGTGGAACCCTGCAGTGTCTTTGCATCCCCATTCTTTTGGTGCTCAGTCTTTCTTTTTTGCTGTCCCTGACAATATGCATGCTTCATCTCTAACTGGGAACTTAAGTAAAACTGAATTACTGCACATTCAGACATTGGGTCCTTGTATCATGTTAGTAACTTTGATCTACCTTGGGTCAAATAATGCCTAAGGGTGTGTGTGTGTGTGTGTGTGTGTGTGTGTGTGTGTGTGTGTGTGTGTGTGTGTGTGTGTGCGTGTGTGTGTTTGTGTCACAAACAGAGGTTAGCATTCTTAACACTTATTCTGAAGACGTTAGTATTTGTTAGATTACTTCTGTGAAAAACAGCATCACACAGAAACAAGTCACATGCGACAATAGTAGAATGTTGCCCATCAGATTTACTTGATGGACCCACTGACAGAAACCTTGACCTCTGAGGTATGCTGTACCACAAAATGCAAAATACAAATTCCAGTCTAGCCAGCCAGTGTAAGCAACAAGTGTGTTAACTGTAAGCTCATGCTAGCTGTGACACTTGTCTCTACCACCTATCCCTTAACACGCTTCCTGTGACACTTTCTTTACCAACTATTCCTTAATACTCTGCCTGTAAGACTTTCTCTACTAACTTTCCCTTAATACGCTGCCTGTGACACTTTCTCTACCAACTATCCCTTAATATGCTGCCTGTGACACTTTCTCTACCACCTATCCCTTAACATGCTGCCTGTGACACTATCTACCACCTATCCCTTAACATGCTGCCTGTGACTCTTGTCTCTACCACCTATCCCTTAACACGCTGCCTGTGACACTTTATCTACCACCTATCCCTTAACATGCTGCCTGTGACACTTGTATCTACCACCTATCCCTTAACAGTTGCATGTGACACTTTTTCTACCAACTATCCCTTAAAACACTGCCTGTGAGACACTTGTCTATACCAACTATCCCTTAAAATGCTGCCTGTGGCACTTGTCTCTACCACCTATCCCTTAACACTCTGCCTGTGACACTTGTCTCTACCACCTATCCCTTAATACGCTGCCTGTGACACTTTCTTTACCAACTATTCCTTAATATTCTGCATGTGAGACTTTCTCTACCAACTATCCCTTAACACTCTGCCTGTGACACTTTCTCTTCCAACTGTCCCTTAATACACTGCCTGTGACACTTTCTCTACCACCTATCCCTTAATATGCTGCCTGTGACACTTTCTCTACCACCTATCCCTTAACACGCTGCCTGTGACACTTGTATCTACTACCTATCCCTTAACAGTTGCTTGTGACACTTTTTATACCAACTATCCCTTAAAACACTGCCTGTGACACTTGTCTATACCAACTATCCCTTAAAATACTGCCTGTGAAACTTGTCTCTACCACCTATCCCTTAACATGCTGCCATTGACACTTGTATCTACCACCTATCCCTTAAGATGCTGCCTGGGACACTTATCTCTACCACCTATCCCTTAACATGCTGCCTGTGACACTTGTCTCTACCACCTATCCCTTAACATGCTGCCTGTGACACTTGTCTCTGTCAGCTATCCTTTAACATGCTGCCTGTGACACTTGTTTCTATCACCTATCCCTAAACATGCTGCCTGTGACACTTGTTTCTACCAGCTATCCCTTAACACGCTGCCATTGACAATTGTCTCTACCATCTATCCCTTAACACGCTGCCACTGACACTTGTCTCTACCACCTACCCTTAACACACTACCTGTGACATTTGTCTCTAACACCTATCCCTTAACACACTGCCTGTGACAATTGTCTCTCCCACCTATCCCTTAACACACTGCCTGTGACACTTGTCTCAACCACCTATGCCTTGTCTCTACCACCTATGCCTTAACATGCTGCCTGTGACACTTACCTCCACTGCTTATGTAATATGATTACTAAGTATACTTCACTTTTGGGCATTACTCTCCCAGTATCCTCTACTGAATTGTACTGGTACTCTTACAAATGTCATAATAAAAAATTCATACTCCAACAAGAGGAACAAACATTCTAGATCTGGTCCTAACTAACATGTCAAACAGATGCACTGCCACAAATGTCAGACCCTCATTAGTTAAACCTGACCACAAATCAGTCAGCTTTGATCTGGCACTAACACCAGAACTCAGAAAAGGTGAAATTGGGCTAAAAAACGTCACCATGTCAAACTTTACCCTTCTAGGTAAATCCCACCCTAAGCTGCAAGTGGTAACTACACCAAAGCTTACACTAAAGCCCTGTACAATCACTTGCATAAGTGTATAAACTCGGCTGTACCAGAAAGAATCAAAGCTAAAGCCTCCAGGAAAAATCCAGCTGTCCTGATGGACATCCAGCATCAACAAACTTTACAATAAATGCAACAAGCTGCTGTCCAAAAAAATAAAGGCAATACCCCAACCATGGAAAACTACCCTCTGCAGTCTCAATAGGCAAATAAGCCAACTTGTCAAATCCTCTAAAGGCTCCTTTGAAAGAAACTTAGCAAGTACAGCCAAGGATAACCATAAGGCCTTTTACAGCTACATACATAGACTTAAAGGTTGGACCCAAGCATGTGCAGAACTAGTGATCAACGGTATCAGACATACTGACCACACAGAGATAGCAAACATGCTAGGGGATAGGTTTGGAGACACTTTCACTCCCTTATCCCCTCTTTACTTATCACAAACCTTCCCCCAAACTTCCCTAAACACTACATATCTGAAGAGCAGGTCCTCAAAGCCTTGTCTAAGTCAAAAAACACAGCCTCTGTGGGTCAGATGACATCCCCCACTGTCTCATAAACAGGCTAAACATGAACTAGCATCACCATTAAGTACCCTTTTCAATCATAGCTTAACCACAGGCTTTGTTCCTCAGAATGGAGAACAGCAACAGTTATTCCTTTCCACAAAGGTGGCCTAGCAACAGACCCAGGGAATTACAGACCCATAAGCATGACCAGTCTCATCTGTATGGCCATGGGACATATCATTATGGACCTCATAAATAAAGACATAGGCAATTTCCAAACTATGGAGCCTACCCATTTCATCAAGGGAAGATCCTGTCTGTTAAATCTGGTGGACTTCTTTGAAAATTTGACCAGGGCTATCAACAAGGGCAAATCTGTGCACATAGCATTCCTTGACTTGGCAGAGGCTTTCAACACAATACCAAAGTCAGGCATTACCAATAAACTTAGCAAACTGAATGTAAACCCCTGCATTGTAAGATGGGTTGTCAACTGGCTCACATACTGGGCACACACTATCAAAGTGGGTGACTCACAATCAACCAGCAGACTTGTTACCAATGAGGTGCCACAGGGGTCAGTGCTGGGCCCCCTACTGTTTGGTATATACTTCTCAGAAGTTCAGGTCAAAACTAGGGGGTTGTGGCTGACCAAGATGCAATCAGTGAATTCTCAAATGATGTCAGTGTACTCCAGAAGGGTCTCACGCAGCCCAACGACTGGTGTATTAGCCACAGTCTCAAACTGAATGCAAAGAAATGCATCATCATTCCCTTCTCCACAATGTTCCTTCACACCATTAAATCAACAATACCCTAAGTACCCAAGAAGTGGTAAGAGACCTGGGATCACAAGTTGACTGCAATCTTAACTTTGACCAAAGCGTCTATTGTAGTAAGGAAGATTTTCCATGTGGCACACTTGATTAGTAAAGGCGTCATATAGAGTGTTAAAGAGGTTATAACCCTTCTATACTCGGCAGTAATCCAGCCTATAATTGAGTTTAACACCCCATTTGGCTTCTACTGCACCTGCAACAACTGGAGAGACCTTAGAGGTTTCTAACAAAGAAGATCAAGGCACTCCAACATGTGCCTTACACAGACTGACTAAAGTCCCTGTCACTTTACTCCGTATTGTATATACTTGTTAGGCAAAACTTATGCCTGGCCTACAGAGCAATCCAAGACCCAAACCTAATGAACTTATTGCAGATCTGTAAATCGAATTGGACTAGAGCTAACCATTCCAGGGACCTAAATATGGCCAGTGACTTAAATAGGGCATGCTGGAGGGACAGATTCATCTCCCAGCAACTGCAGCATCTTTAGAACAGGCTACTGTTTCATGTGAAACAGAGCACCCCTATGACATAGTTTAAGAAGAACCTGAACAAGTGGATAGGCCACCATAAATTCTTACTGGGGATAGCACCCTCAACCCTCCTGGGCATGGACAGTCATCACTAATGCAATCTTGGGCATTGACTATCATTACCATGGTATTACACTGGCATGAAATGGCTAGGTTTAAAATGATGTCTGGGTCAATAGCCTAGTAATCTCATATGATCCTATAATAAAAATTAAATAGCCATAAGTATATGGTCTAAAACCAGGTAGCATTACATCCTCTCTAACACTAAATCTTCATATGAAACATGCATTTTACAAAATGTACATTATCTGACTGATCTCAAAATGGTATATCTCAATGGTCTACCTGATGCTGACTATAGTATTAAGGCCTGACCACTGTTAAAAATTGCATTCAGATTAAGCAAAAAAATTAAAGCTGCCACATTAAGTCAACTAAGAGCTATAAAATCCATGGTGCAATGCATATTGAACAAGAAAAGTGACCAGTTGATGCCATCTTGCACTGTAGGCAGAAGAACTGAAAAAACAAGGACCTGTAGGCAAAGAATGGTAGCGCAGGCAAAGCATATACCAGAAAAATGGGTTAACTTAAAAAAGTTCATGTTAGTACAACAGCAGGCCCAAAAGAATGGGTGACCAATACTGTACACTGTTCATAAGGACAAACAGCACAATAGACACAACCAAAGTGTATCACAAAATATTTGTTCTGTTAACTTCCATTGCAGTTGTACTGCAGGTGGAAAAACTGAAGAGTGTCATTACCAGTAGGCAAAAAGAACTGTAATGCAGACACTAGCTACCACTGAAATGTATTGTGTAAAAAAGCAAAGGTGTAACATGAGGGATTTAAAACACCTGACTTATGAGCTAATAAAGATGTAAGAATAACAGGTTTTGCAGTAGTATGCATTGAGTAAACCCACTTTCTTATGAAGGACAGAACAAAAATACCAAGCAAGCTTCTGGACATCATACCACATGCTCCGTCTCTTATCCCAATCCATCAGCATGGGAATTCTAGACAAAGCATAAAACAAATTTGAAACACCAGGGAAACCTTATAAAATGTTACTTTTTTTAAGTTATAAAAATGACAGAATAGGTTTCCCTACAATTTGTTAGTCTTACAAAGTTTTGTTAAAAAAAAAAAAAAAAAAAAATTTGAGGGACAGACCACAGATATCAAGCAAACATTCTGCAGCATGCTCCCATACACTCCCCTACCAACCACCAAACTCTCAGCACAACTCTGGACAAAGAAGAAAAAAAATGACAAAAGCTAACATCGGATTTACAGCACTGCTCTTATAAACTTATAAAGATGACAGAACAGGTTTTGCAGTAGCATGCTTTGTATGAACCCAGTTTTAATGGGCAGACTAAAAATATCAGCAAGCATTTAGAAATTCTGAAACACTCTCACAGCCCCTACCCACCTCCTAACCTGTCAGCACACCACTTCTAGACAAAGCCAAAAATTATTGCTGAGGCGTAACATTGAGGACAGTTTTACATTTTGCAGTTAGAAACTTAGAAAGATAGTAGATTAGCAGGATTTCAGTTAGTATGCATTAAAACATCTGCGCATTCTGAAACATTCTCACAGACCCTATAGCCCCACTAGCAACCTTTCAGCAAGTCTGGACAAAGCAATCACTATACAAAAGTGTAATATCAGGGAATTAAAACACTTGTCTTATAGACTGAAAGATGGTACAACTGTTTTTGCAGTAGCATGTGTTGCGTGAGCTTACCTTTCTTACAACAGATAGAGCAAAAATATCACGCAAACATCTGGACATTCTACATTTTTTTAGCCCCTACTTCACTCCCAACCTCTTAGCACAGCACAACAATTCTGGACAAAGCAAAAAATAATCATAGAACTAATTTGCAAGATTAGGGATAGTTGTAAACATTGTTGTTATTAACTTTTAAAGATACCAGAGTAGCAGGTGTTATATTAGCATGCATTGCAATAAACTAACATTAGTACATTCTACAACTTTCTAACAGTCTCTACACCCTAGCCAAGCCCTCAGCACAACAATTCTGGACAAACAACAAAAGCACAAGACAAAGGCATAACATCAGGGAAAGCTTTAAATCATTGCTTTTATAAATTATAGGTCGAGCTTTATAATAGCAAGAAACTTTCTTATAATGGACAGACTAAAACAAATGTATACATAAACTATCACAGATAAGCCCCCTCCACCTTTTAGCAAAATGTTTCTGGACAAAGCCAAAACTAGCAAAAATAATACTGTTTCAGCCACAACCCCTCTACAACCCCCACCCCCAATCCTCTTAGCACAAGGATTGTGCACAAAACCTATTAAATCCTTTTATCCCTTATTATTTTATCAACCCCCATCCAAAAAACATTAAAAAAACAGCGCCTTCTCTTTTCTGCAGTTTGTAGAAGGCTGCTATTAATCCTCTGCTCACTCTTTGTACTGTAGCTTGCCCCTGCTTACCTCCAGAGACAACAACTAGATAAACAACCACAGAAAGCAGACTGATGACAAAATCCAAGTAAGTTCCGGGCAGGCAGGTAGGCCGGACTGCAGATGCAACTTTAAATCAAAATAAATTATTTGTATAAAGTGCTTTTCATCCAATCCAATTCTATACATGAACTTCTTCAGATACACTGTTACTAAAGAAAATGGTGCTTAAAATACCTTGGTCAGGGACAAATGTATATTCATAAATCATAAATATTATCTTTTTAAATTTTTCAATTTTAAGATGCTGTGCATAGAACACATGTCATTTAAACCTGATAGTGTATATGCATCCAGGCATATTTGCCACAACAATTCAGATAATTCCAACATTACTGTCATTGGACCACCTCTCGGGTTAGGCCGCAACAATTCAGATAAATCCAACATTACCACCTCTCATATTAAGCTGCATCTGCTGTATTATCCAAAATTTTAAAGTGTGCCCTGGATGCAGACTGGCATGTTTTGCTAGGGCATTTTCACCCTTATTCCTGGAAATACTATATAGGTGTTTGTAAATCCTTTCACATAATTTTCATTCTGTTTTTCCTATATAGAATGAAGGGTATTCTTGACATCTAGCCAGGTACACAACCATTTTAGATTGACAACTGGATCTATTATTGTTCTTCAATTTCATACCCCTGACATCTAAATAATGCCCTTCTTCTGTATATTTACAATAGGGGCAACTGCCACATTTAAAAGTACCCGGATTTCTATTCAATTTAATTTTTTCTTTCTCCAAAATATTTTTCAAATCTATGCCCATCATGTAAATAATCTTTGGACTTGTTCGCATTTTACCAACCAAGTCCCTTTCACCTGAGATGAAATTCCAATTCTTGTATATAGTATTTCTCACTTTGTAAGCTGCCTGATGATAAGCAATCACACAACCTGTTCTAAAATTGGTATTGATATTAATATTTCCAGTACTAAGGGCGAAAATGCCCTTGCAAAACATGTCAGTCTGAACCCAGGGAACACTTTTAAATTTTGGATAATACAGCAGATGTGGCCTAACCCGAGAGGTGGTCCAATGACAGTAATCTTGTAATTATCTGAATTGTTGTGGCAGATACGCCTGGATGCATATACACTACAAGGTTTAAATGACATGTGTTCAATCCACAGCATCTTAAAATTGAAAAATTTAAAAAGATAATATTTATGAGTAGTTGAATAGGAATTTAGATTTTCATATTCATGTTTTTACTCATGTTTAACATTTATTTGTTTTTAAAAAAGTTTTAGTAAATGCTTTTGTATGAGAGAAGTCTGAATAATAAAAGTGTTCTTATGTAGAGGGTACTTTAAATTCTTGTTTGGTCTTTTGATCACATGATTAGTAAGGGAAGGTATTTTAAACACCGTTTTCTTTTGTAACAGTGTATCTAAAGAAGTTCATGTATAGAATTGGATGAAAAGCACTTTACACAACTACATTTATTTTGATTTAAAGTTATACCTGGAGTTCGGTCTACAACCTCAGTTTGGAATGAACTGTATACAGAAAGAGAATGCCTCACAGCAACCGTTGCAACAACGACCTGATTTTTCTGGTGCAGTTTCACTACCTCCCATTCAAAATTCTGCTGGGGAAGGAACCAGCAGGACTAATTTGAAACATTTGAACAATGAGCAAAGGGAAGATCGTAATTTGGATTACAATGAAGAGAGTAATCTACCTCTGAGGCTTATTGGGGAGCCAAATCTGCAAGTTTGGCTTCAGCACTTTTGAATTATAAAGAACAAGCCTCTAATACACCAATGGATCCACCAGCCGGAGGTAACTCCATAAGAGATAATCTAACAGCACTGGACAATAAACTGTTGAAATACAAAAAAAATGTCTAGAAATAGAATACTTTAATGAATGTATTCACTTAAAAATAGTCCCTAAGGGACTTAGAATTTGTCAGTATCCAACAGGACTGACACCAGACTCAGACTTTCATAAAGAACTTATAAATCTTTTTTACCAGCAAGGACTTGATTTATTAGCATTAATGATCAAACACTACCATAAGATGGCTAAAGATATAGCCCATGATATACAAATTCTTGACGAGTCAATAGGAAATCATGTTGACTTTTGCAGGTATAAATTCAAATATCTGCAAATTTTTCAGAGCATAGATCAACACCTAAATAAATTGAAGGTGACCAAGATAAAAAAGCTGAAATGGGACCGCCTCCAATATGAGAATAGCACTGCCTACCCTTGCCCACCATCAGCGCAACTGAGGAATGCACAAAACTACACCCACCCTATGAATATGCAAGATGTAGAGGGAGGAAATGACACAGCAATCGTCTCTAATGATCCAAGTGATGTCACCACAAATGAGGAAGTACAAGGTGGAAATAATTCAGGATGGGGCAATAACGAAATTCAGAGACACAATCAGATTCATAATCAACATCAGGGGCAAACTAATACCAGCAATTCGAATTGGAATCAACTTGATAATGTTGATTATTATCAGAATGGACAACGTAATAATGAGCAAAGGGCGAATACTTCAAATGGGGCAAACAGGAGTTTACCAGAGACAAGCAACAGAGGAAGAACAACCACAGGAAAGCCCACAACAAGAGGTGGAAGTAAATTCCTCACAGTCCCTTCAAGATGGCCAGAAATGTGTTCTAGTTAAGAATGTGGAAGGGGACTTCACAGTTTATAACTATTCTTCCTTTGAAGTTCCCATAGAACTGGTTGAACTCCTTATTAAAGGACTGACATTTGTCCCTGACCAGAGCATGGACATGGGTAAAACAGTATTGGATTTAAAATTGTAAGAAAACTTAATTTAAATTTAATCATGGGTAATAGTAATGCCTTAGATGTAAGACCTTATGCTATATCCAGTATGTATAACCCCCCCATTACATCCTATGTTAGAGATTTTTGAGAAAGTATGCAAATTAGATTTTAGAAGCATAACTGGCAAAGACGGGCATCATAAAAGAATATGAGTAAAGAGGAATGGAAAATACTTAATGTATTGAAAACAGCCCAACTAAGAGTAAGGAAGCCTGATAAAGGCAATGGTTTAGTCTTCATGGACATTAACGACTATGAAAATTACAGAAAATACTACAAAGGGAAACTTGTGAGGAAGTGTCACTAAACCAATTTAACATAGCAAACCAGCATATCAGAATATATATTAATGACTTATTTATTGAGGCCAAGATAGATTTAGACCTTTATAATTACATGAGTATTCTAGCACCTTTAGCACTGGTAATCTCTGGAGTTCAAAAAATCCATAAAGATTTGAATGACCCCCCCCCCCCCACACTTAGACCAATAGTGGATGGAAGAAATTCCATAACATATGCATGCTCCAAAGTAGTAGATAATAACTTGAAAAAATATGTAATTACTGAAACTCAAATATGTAAGGATTCATGGTCCTTCTTAGAGAAAATAAATTCATTAGCGTTTAAAAACGACTATAATTTCCTGACAGTTGATGTCAAAGATCTATATACATCTATACCCCATGCCTTAGGCATAGAGTGGGTATCCATCATGATGTCTAAAAAGGGTGCTCCAACAACTGAAATACATCTAGTGGAAGAATTACTTGATATTATTCTCAGTAATAATTTCATTTTTTTTAAAACAGAAATACTACTTACAAAAGATATGACTGGCAATGGGGTCTCCATGCAAAGCCAATTTTGCCAATATGGTAATGACATATTTGGAGCAAGAATTTATATTTAATAAGGTATGCATCGGGGATTCTATATATTTTTTCATGCGATACCGGGATGATATATATATGATCATAAAGGGTGATAGGTGGTGACAACATTGGTCAATTACTTCAACAGTACGACCAATTTCCTACAGTTTACCTTTTCCTACCACGATTACCAGATCCCATATTTAAATGTTAAGTTGAATAAAAATGAACAGAAAGGCTATACAGCTAGAATTCATCATAAAAACGTATTCCAACCTTTCTGCAATTTTCAAGTGCTCACCCTTACCACCAAAAATGAGCTGTCATGAAGGTTTAACCGGTAAGGGCAGCCAGAATGGTAACCTCGAGTTTGAAAATGAATGTGAAAACTTAAGGGGGATGTTCACTAAACGAGCATGGCCAAGTAACTTGGATGAATGAATAGAAGAGATTAAAGGGAAAAAAGAATGGGTTTTATAGGCCCATTTTAGAGGATGAATACATACATGAAGGGCAGTTAACTGAACCAGAGGAGAGACTAGTAAATATTAATATTAATATCAATTTTAGAACAGGATGCGTGACTACTTATCATCAGACGGCTTACAAAATGAGAAAGATTATATACAAGAACTGGAATTTCATCTCAGGTGAAAGGGACTTGGCTGGTAAAATAGGAACAAGTCCAAAGATTATTCACAGGAGGGGCATACATTTGAAAAATATTTTGGAGAAAGAAAAAATTAAATTGAATAGAAATCCGGGTACTTTTAAATGTGGCAGTTGCCACTATTGTAAATATATAGAAGAAAAGCATTATGTATAAGTCAGGGGCATGAAATTGAAGAACAATAATAGATCCAATATTCAATCTAAAATGGTTGTGTACCTGGCTAGATGTCAAGAATGCCCTTCAATCTACATAGGAAAAACAGAACGAAAATTATGTGAAAGGATTTACGAACACCTATATAGTATTTCCAGAATAAGGGTGAAAATGCCCTAGCAAAACATGCCAGTCTGAACCCAGGGCACACTTTAAAATTTTGGATAATACAGCAGATGTGGCCTAACCCGAGAGGTGGTTTATTGACAGTAATGTTGGAATTATCTGAATTGCTGTGGCAAATACGCCTGGATGCATATACAATACAAGGTTTAAATAAAGTGTTCTATTCACAGCATCTTAAAATTGAAAATTTTAAAAAGATAATATTTATGAATAGTTGAATAGGAATTTAGATTTTCATATTCATGTTTTTACTCATAATGTAAAAAACAGATCCACATAGAGCAAATGCTCCCAGCAAGCAGCTATAAATGACAATACCAGTAATAAAAATCACTAGGAGCAAAGCAGAGGAAGGCTGAGTCAGTTCTGTCCAAACTTGCATAAATTCAAGAAATGTAAAAACGATTCAATCTCAGTCCACAGAATCCAATAAAAGATATTTATTGCGTGCACATACAGTAGTTGGTTAGCGCTTTTGCTTACAGCTTCATCAGACCAACTATGACTCTCACAGAGATATTTAAATACAATTAATGGCGGGAAACAGTCACAAGCATTTAAAGACATATTCCAATATCTAACAAATATACTATTGAGACCTATTGGAAAAATATATATTGTAAAATATTACTAATCATCATATGGTTCAAACGCCCATCTCATAGAATAATTTATATAGTGTCTTGTGACATAAATACATTAAAACATTAAAACCTTAATAACTGAATAAAAGGCATCGAGGGCTTGTACAAAATTGCCCTATAATTAAATGTAGCAAGACAGTAAAGCGATTATTAAAATCTAACATACTAATGAAACAGAACATAAAGCAAATACCTATATAGAGACATAAGTAGGAGCCAGATCTCTCATAATCAGCTAACATAATATTAACCGTATAGAAACCAAGTATAAGTCTATGTCCCTGCACTACAAAAGCAAATGCATAAACATGTGTCCTGTAACTAAACACAAAAAATTTTTTATATCTCCATGGGCTGGGTTCCCGGTTAAATTAACCTAACTGTGGCCTCTATAACTCAATACCACAACAAAAATGTATAAAAAATATATAAAAAATATATATAAAAAATAATGAATAACAAATATATATATAATAACAAAAAGCATACGAGGGACTTTAACAATCATACTTTTAGTCTCCTCATTTTTAAAAATGGTTTTATCGGTACCTTACCATTCAAACCAGGTGAAACATCAGCCCTAAACTTAATAATCCAACTACTTTCTTTGGACTCAGTCAAGTTGCAAACATCACCACCTCTCTGTGTATCATATAACTTCTCCAATATCCTGAACATGAAGGTGTGTGTCAAATCTGTCTCAACAACATGCTTGGCCAATGCATTACGCAAACACCTTTTCCTAATGTGATAAACGTGTTCCCGCATTCTGTCCCTAAGGCACCTATTGGTTTTCCCAACATAGAATGCGGGACACGTGACACAAGTGGCCAAGTACACCAAATTGGTTGACATACAGTCACCTCCGGTTCTCATTCTAAAGTCACCATACCCATTGGGGTGGACAAAAATCGCACTGGGTTCAATGTAGGAACAGAAACTACAATGGCCACACGGAGATGTATGGTGGCTCTTGTTTTGACCTACATTTCTTAAAGTCTTTGGATAACATAACATCTTTTTAAGACTCATCTTATTCCTATATATGAACTTAGGTCTCTCACCAACTATTCGTTCCACCTCAGGATCGACAGATAGGACGTGCCAATGTGCACTAATAATATCCTTGATGGGCCCTACATCCTTGGTATAAAAGATTGAACATGCAGCACTATTCAGATTGTCCTTACCAATAATGTTGACATCTATATCACATCCAGACCTATCTGAAAAATATGGAGCCGCTCTACCATCTCTGAGACCTTTAACATCAGTGAACCCCAGTGTCAAATCACTTTCTGTATACCCACGTTGTCTGAATCTATCAGATAGGTCCTCGACCTCATGTTTAAAACATGAGTCACTTGGGGTATACCTAGAGGCTCGCATAGCCTGGCCTCGCACTATGTTCTTATAAACGAAACCAGGGTGCATACTGGTTCGATGAAGTAGAGTATTCCTATGACAGGATTTCCTGAATAAACCTGTGTTAATAATGCCACCCTCTAATTTCTCTACATACACATCCAGAAATGAAATCCTACTCGTGGACGACTCCATAGTAAATGTCAAAAAGTTTGTAGTCTCATTCAACTCCCTGACAAATCTGTCTAACTGCGAGGTAGATCCGTTCCAAAGAAGAAATAAATCATCTACAAACCACCGATAAAAACAGACATGTCTACTGTATGAACCATTTCGAAACATTTCCCTGACCTCCCATTCGGCTATAACTAGGTTGGCGTAGCTATTGGCACAAGAAGTGCCCATAGCTACGCCATCCCTCTGGAGAAACAATTTATCAATAAAACAGAAAACATTGGACTCCAACACCACCTCCAGGAATGTCATATATAAATCAATGTCATTTGGAGTGTAATCAGACATCCTCCTCAAATGGTTGTTCACCATCTCTATCCCTATTTCATTGGGTATCATTGTGAATAGTGACTGGATGTCCATTGTCACTAATATGTAATCAACCTCTATTGTATTTGAACCTAAAAAACCATACAAATCAAGAAGAAACTGTTTGGTGTCTCGTAAAATATATTGGTTCTGATCTACTATAGGTCTAAGCTTACTCTCTAAGTAAATTGAGAACGGCTCCATAGACCAACCCCTCCCTGCCACAATCGGTCTCAATGGTGGGTGTACAGGGTTCTTATGGATCTTAGGGAGCCCCTGAATGACCGGAATCAATGGGTGAACAACCTGTAAGAATTCAAATAATTTATTATCAATGACCTCACTCTGTAGCAGGTCCAATAACAGAGTCTGTATACCCTCACTGATGTTACATACACGGTCTATAGTAACCGGAATATAAAACTTCACATCATTCAGCATGTCTAACATATCAGTATTGTATCTATTGATGTCAAAGACCACCATGCCACCTCCCTTATCTGCAGGTCTAACTATAATGCTAGGGTTATTACACAGATCACGTAATGCATTCCTTTGATCAAAGTTCAAATTGTGTACTCTCCTATTGACCTTAACTCTACCAGACTTATAGTACATTCTATACATGTCATCCTCAACTAGCTTACTATAAGCCGCTAGGAGTGGCGGAACAGGAGGGGTATATGTACTAGGTCTCCTAATACATCTCTCATAGCTAGCACCTTTAAACTCTAATCTCAGAGACAAATTGCGTACAAAAAGTTTAAAATCTCTGAAGGTGTCCTCCAGGATACTATAACTTGTAGGTATAAAAGATAGGCCTCTCCTGAGGACCTCTAACTCATGAAAAGTCAAGCCAACTGAAGATAAATTAAACACTAATTCTTGTTCCTCTGTCCCCACATTTTCTTGATGTTCATCGTTTGAGGGCAGTCCGGGGAAAACTTCCTCTTCTGCCGCCCTCTGCTCATCGAGCGTCTCCTCCCCTCTCTTGGTGGGGTTCTTATTGGAAAAGGGTGTTTAAAATTAAACACCATATCTACAGGAACATCCATAGTGTTAGTCAGGGTAGTGACTACAGTCTCTGAACTGACTGGAGCCACCGTTTTCTTTCTAACCACAGGACCATCAATGGATGCAACAACATTACTATTCACCACATTACTAACAGCATCCACAGAATCAGTCGTCATAGCGGTACACATATCTGTAGTTCCGAATGATTATTGTCATGTTTTATTAGACAATGTGACTCAATATGAGAAACGTTTGTACAATCAGAAAAGGGCCAAGTTACAAAGAGATATTACGGACTTTAGATTTTAAACACCCTTTTCCAATAAGAACCCCACCAAGAGAGGGGAGGAGACGCTCGATGAGCAGAGGGCGGCAGAAAAGGAAGTTTTCCCCGGACCGCCCTCAAACGATGAACATCAAGAAAATGTGGGGACAGAGGAACAAGAATTAGTGTTTAATTTATCTTCAGTTGACTTGACTTTTCATGAGTTAGAGGTCCTCAGGAGAGGCCTATCTTTTATACCTACAAGTTATAGTATCCTGGAGGACACCTTGAGAGATTTTAAACTCTTTGTACGCAATTTGTCTCTGAGATTAGAGTTTAAAGGTGCTAGCTATGAGAGATGTATTAGGAGACCTAGTACATATACCCCTCCTGTTCCGCCACTCCTAGCGGCTTATAGTAAGCTAGTTGAGGATGACATGTATAGAATGTACTATAAGTCTGGTAGAGTTAAGGTCAATAGGAGAGTACACAATTTGAACTTTGATCAAAGGAATGCATTACGTGATCTGTGTAATAACCCTAGCATTATAGTTAGACCTGCAGATAAGGGAGGTGGCATGGTGGTCTTTGACATCAATAGATACAATACTGATATGTTAGACATGCTGAATGATGTGAAGTTTTATATTCCGGTTACTATAGACCGTGTATGTAACATCAGTGAGGGTATACAGACTCTGTTATTGGACCTGCTACAGAGTGAGGTCATTGATAATAAATTATTTGAATTCTTACAGGTTGTTCACCCATTGATTCCGGTCATTCAGGGGCTCCCTAAGATCCATAAGAACCCTGTACACCCACCATTGAGACCGATTGTGGCAGGGAGGGGTTGGTCTACGGAGCCGTTCTCAATTTACTTAGAGAGTAAGCTTAGACCTATAGTAGATCAGAACCAATATATTTTACGAGACACCAAACAGTTTCTTCTTGATTTGTATGTTTTTTAGGTTCAAATACAATAGAGGTTGATTACATATTAGTGACAATGGACATCCAGTCACTATTCACAATGATACCCAATGAAATAGGGATAGAGATGGTGAACAACCATTTGAGGAGGGTGTCTGATTACACTCCAAATGACATTGATTTATATATGACGTTCCTGGAGGTGGTGTTGGAGTCCAATGTTTTCTGTTTTATTGATAAATTGTTTCTCCAGAGGGATGGCGTAGCTATGGGCACTTCTTGTGCCAATAGCTACGCCAACCTAGTTATAGCCGAATGGGAGGTCAGGGAAATGTTTCGAAATGGTTCATACAGTAGACATGTCTGTTTTTATCGGTGGTTTGTAGATGATTTATTTCTTCTTTGGAACGGATCTACCTCGCAGTTAGACAGATTTGTCAGGGAGTTGAATGAGACTACAAACTTTTTGACATTTACTATGGAGTCGTCCACGAGTAGGATTTCATTTCTGGATGTGTATGTAGAGAAATTAGAGGGTGGCATTATTAACACAGGTTTATTCAGGAAATCCTGTCATAGGAATACTCTACTTCATCGAACCAGTATGCACCCTGGTTTCGTTTATAAGAACATAGTGCGAGGCCAGGCTATGTGAGCCTCTAGGTATACCCCAAGTGACTCATGTTTTAAACATGAGGTCGAGGACCTATCTGATAGATTCAGACAACGTGGGTATACAGAAAGTGATTTGACACTGGGGTTCACTGATGTTAAAGGTCTCAGAGATGGTAGAGCGGCTCCATATTTTTCAGATAGATCTGGATGTGATATAGATGTCAACATTATTGGTAAGGACAATCTGAATAGTGCTGCATGTTCGATCTTTTATACCAAGGATGTAGGGCCCATCAAGGATATTATTAGTGCACATTGGCACGTCCTATCTGTCGATCCTGAGGTGGAACGAATAGTTGGTGAGAGACCTAAGTTCATATATAGGAATAAGATGAGTCTTAAAAAGATGTTATGTTATCCTAAGACTTTAAGAAATGTAGGTCAAAACAAGAGCCACCATACATCTCCGTGTGGCCATTGTAGTTTCTGTTCCTACATTGAACCCAGTGCGATTTTTGTCCACCCCAATGGGTATGGTGACTTTAGAATGAGAACCGGAGGTGACTGTATGTCAACCAACGTGGTGTACTTGGCCACTTGTGTCACGTGTCCCGCATTCTATGTTGGGAAAACCAATAGGTGCCTTAGGGACAGAATACGGGAACACGTTTATCACATTAGGAAAAGGTGTTTGCGTAATGCATTGGCCAAGCATGTTGTTGAGACAGATTTGACACACACCTTCAAGTTCAGGATATTGGAGAAGTTATATGATACACAGAGAGGTGGTGATGTTTGCAACTTGACTGAGTCTAAAGAAAGTAGTTGGATTATTAAGTTTAGGGCTGATGTTTCACCTGGTTTGAATGGTAAGGTACCGATAAAACCATTTTTAAAAATGAGGAGACTAAAAGTATGATTGTTAAAGTCCCTCGTATGCTTTTTGTTATTATATATATATTTGTTATTCATTATTTTTTATATATATTTTTTATATATTTTTTATACATTTTTGTTGTGGTATTGAGTTATAGAGGCCACAGTTAGGTTAATTTAACCGGGAACCCAGCCCATGGAGATATAAAAAATTTGTTGTGTTTAGTTACAGGACACATGTTTATGCATTTGCTTTTGTAGTGCAGGGACATAGACTTATACTTGGTTTCTATACGGTAAATATTATGTTAGCTGATGATGAGAGATCTGGCTCCTACTTATGGCTCTATATAGGTATTTGCTTTATGTTCTGTTTCATTAGTACGTTAGATTTTAATAATCGCTTTACTGTCTTGCTACATTTAATTATAGGGCAATTTTGTACAAGCCCTCGATGCCTTTTATTCAGTTATTAAGGTTTTAATGTTTTAATGTATTTATGTCAC
>NC_056725.1:1611688858-1611696358 GCF_019279795.1 Protopterus annectens
AAGAAGACCCCCATTTGTGAGTCAGGGTATGATTAGAGTTCAAGAACTTAGTATTACTTCAGTCTTGGATGTTTGCCAAGAGCAAGAGACTGTTCCAGAATCCACTATGCACCCAGAGCTGTCTTCTTCTGCTGTTCATATCCAGTTATATGTATTGGTAGAATATTTAAAAGTGCTTGAAAATATTTTTTGCTAACCCTGTTCCTCTCACAGCTATTGGAAGTATCTGGGCTTCTTTATCCCACAATGATTTAGTTTCTGGTTTTCCTGCTTCTGCTTTCTTGAGTGTTGCTATTGGGGAATCCCATGTGATCGGTACTTCTTCATTCAGCTGCTAGTATATCACATCCTTGAGAAGATGATCCTATCGTCTTCCAGCAGAATAATGCCTTAAATAGAATCCTTCATGATCTGTGCTGCTAGTGTTCATGTAATGTTGTTCTCCAGTTCTTCTCTTCTTGTACGTACAGAGCTGGTCCTTTCTCTCCTTTCTGTAATGATTGCGAAAGGAATTAATAGCAGATGCCTTATCCTCATTGCTTGCCGTCAGCCCTCATGCAGTCTGCCAGTTCAGCTATTTCCTATAGGGTGAGCTCCACTTATGGGGAACATCAGTCTTTTTTGCCTAAGGACAAGATAATAGATACTGACTTTTGTGAGGGCTTATTAAGCCTCCCCCCCTTCATGACATCATGTATTTCCCATGTGCACGCACAGACATGCAGCTGCACATGCTGCAAAATAATTGTATGTCAAATCTTGGCAAGCTCAAGTGCATACCTTTAGCACCGCATTCTGTACTAAGACCGCATGCTAGTAATAAGCACTGACTCCTAGTGCTACAGTCTGTACTAAAGCTGCATGATAGTAATCAGCACTATCTCCTTATCCCCTAGTACTGCAGTCTGTACTAAAGCTGCATACTAGTAATCAGCACTGACCCCTAGTGTTGCAGTCTGTACTAAAGCTGCATGTTAGGCATCAGCACTGACCCCTAGTGCTGCAGTTTGTACTAAAGCTGCATGCTAGGCATCAGCACTGACCCCTAGTGCTGCAGTATGTGCTAAGGCCACATGCTAGTAATCAGCACTATCCCCCTATCCCCTAGTACTGCAGTCTGTACTAAAGCTGCATGCTAGTTATCAACACTGACCCCTAGAGCTGCAGTGTGTACGAAGGTCGCATTCTAGTAATCAGCACTGAACTCTAGAACTGCAGCCTGTACTAAGGCCGCATGTTATTAATCAGCACTAACCCCTAGTGCTGCAGTCTGTACTAAGGCTGCATGTTAGTAATCAGCACTTACACTTACAGTTGCAGACTGTACTAAGGCCACATGTTAGTAATCAGCACAGACCCCTAGTGTTGCAGTGTATACTAAGGCTGCATGTTAGTAATCAGCACTGACCCCTAGTGCTGCAGTCTGTACTAAGGCTGCATGTTAGTAATCAGCACTGACCCCTAGTGCTGCAGTCTGTACTAAGGCCACATGCTAGTAATCAGCACTGACCTCTAGAGCTACAGTCTGTACTAAGGCCACATCTTAGTTATCAGCACTGACCTCCTACTGCTGCAGTCTGTACTAAGGCTGCATGTTAGTAATCAGCACTAATGCCTAGTTCTGCAGTCTGTACTAAGGCTGCATATTAGTAATCATCACTGACCCCTAGTGCTGCAATCTGTACTAAGGCTGCATGCTAGTAATCAGCACTGATCCCTAGTGCTGCAGTCTCTACTAAGGCTGCATGTTAGTAATCAGCACTAAACCTTAGATCTGCAGCCTGTACTAAGGCTGCATGTTAGTAATCAGCACTGACTCCTAGTGCTGCAGTCTGTATTAAGACTGCATGCAAATAATCAACACTGACCCGTAGTGCTGCAGTTTGTACTAAGGCCACATGTTAGTAATCAGCACTGACCATAGTACTGCAGTCTGTACTAAGGATGCATTTGAGTAATCAACACTGACCCCTAGAGCTGCAGTCTGTACTAAGGTCGCATGTTAGTAATCAGCACAGACCATAGTACTGCAGTCTGTACTAAGGATGCATGCGAGTAATCAGCACTGACCCCTTGAGCCGCAGTCTGTACTAAGGCTGCATGTTAGTAATCAGCACTGACCCCTAGCGCTGCAGTCTGTACTAAGGCTGCATGTCAGTAATCAGCACTGACGCCTAGTGCTGCCATCAGTACTAAGGCTGCAGGTTAGTAATCAGCACTGAGCCCTAGTTCTGCAGTCTGTACTACGTCCGCATGCTAGTCATCAGCACTGACCCCTAGTGCTGCAGTCTGTACTAAGTCTGCATGTTAGTAATCAGCACTGACCTCTAGAGCTGCAGCCTGTATTAAGGCCGCATATTAGTAACCAGCACTGACCCCTAGTGCGGCAGTCTGTACTAAGAACACTTGCGAGTAATCAGCACTGACCCCTAGTGCTACAGTCTGTACTAAAGCTGCATGTTAGTAATCAGCACTGACCCCTAGAGCTGCAGTGTGTACGAAGGTCGCATTCTAGTAATCAACACTGACCTCTAGAGCTGCAGCCTGTACTAAGGCAGCATGTTAGTAATCAGCACTGACACTTAGAGCTGCAGACTGTACTAAGGCCACATGTTAGTAAACAGCACTGACCCCTAGTGCTGCAGTCTGTACTAAGGCCGAATGTTAGTAATCAGCACTGACCCCTAGTGCTGCAGTCTGTACTAAGGCCACATGCTAGTAATCAGCACTGACCTCTAGAGCTACAGTCTGTACTAAGGCTGCATGTTAGTAATCCGCACTGAGCATAGTACTGCAGTCTGTACTAAGGCCACATATTAGTAATCAGCACTGACCCATACTTCTGCAGTCTGTACTAAGGCCACATATTAGTAATCAGCACTGACCCATAGTGCTGCAGTCTGTAATACATCTGCATGCTAGTAATCGGCCCTGACCCCTAATGCTGCAGTCTGTACTAAGGCTGCATGCTAGTAATCAGCACTGACCCCTACTTCTGCAGTCTGAACTAAGGCTGCATGTTAGTAATCAGCAATAACCCCTAGTGCCGCAGTCTGTACTAAAGCCGCATGTGAGTAATCAGCACTGACCCCTAGTGCTGCGGTCTGTACTAAGGCCACATGCGAGTAATCAGCACTGACCCTTAGATCTGCAGTCTGTACTAAGGCTGCATGTTAGTAATCAGCACTGACCCCTAGTGCTGCAGTCTGTATTAAGGCCGCATGCAAATAATCAACACTGACCCATAGTGCTGCAGTTTGTACTAAGGCCGCATGTTAGTAATCAGCACTGACCATAGTACTGCAGTCTGTACTAAGGATGCATTCGAGTAATAAACACTGACCCCTAGAGCTGCAGTCTGTACTAAGGTCGCATGTTAGTAATCAGCACAGACCATAGTACTGCCGTCTGTACTAAGGACGCATGCGAGTAATCAGCACTGACCCCTTGAGCCGCAGTCTGTACTAAGGCTGCATGTTAGTAATCAGCACTGACCCCTAGTGCTGCAGTCTGTACTAAGGCTGCATGTTAGTTATCAGCACTAACCCCTAGTGCTGCAGTCTGTACTAAAGCCGCATGTGAGTAATCAGCACTGACCCCTGGTGTTGCTGTCTGTACTAAGGCCACATGCGAGTAATCAGCACTGACCCTTAGATCTGCAGTCTGTACTAAGGCTGCATGTTAGTAATCAGCACTGAACCCTAGTGCTGCAGTCTGTACTAAGGCTGCATGTCAGTAATCAGCACTGACCCCTAGTGCTGCCGTCAGTACTAAGGCCACATGTTAGTAATCAGCACTGACCCCTAGTTCTGCAGTCTCTACTACATCCGCATGCTAGTCATCAGCACTGACCCCTAGTGCTGCAGTCTGTATTAAGGCCACATACTAGTAATCAGCACTGACTCCTAGTGCTGCAGTCTGTACTACATCCACATGCTAGTAATCAGTACTGACCCTTAAAGCTGCAGTCTGTACTAAGGCTGCATGCTAGTAATCAGCACTGACCTCTTGAGCCGCAGTCTGTACTAAGGCTGCATGTTAGTAATCAGCACTGACCCCTAGTGCTGCCGTCAGTACTAAGGCCACATGTTAGTAATCAGCACTGACCCCTAGTTCTGCAGTCTGTGCTACGTCCGCATGCTAGTCATCAGCACTGACCCCTAGTGCTGCAGTCTGTATTAAGGCCACATACTAGTAATCAGCACTGACTCCTAGTGCTGCAGTCTGTACTACGTCCACATGCTAGTAATCAGTACTGACCCTTAAAGCTGCAGTCTGTACTAAGGCTGCATGTTAGTAATCAGCACTGACCTCTTGAGCCGCAGTCTGTACTAAGGCTGCATGTTAGTAATCAGCACTGACCCCTAGTGCTGCCATCAGTACTAAGGCCACATGTTAGTAATCAGCACTGACCCCTAGTTCTGCAGTCTCTACTACATCCGCATGCTAGTCATCAGCACTGACCCCTAGTGCTGCAGTCTGTATTAAGGCCACATACTAGTAATCAGCACTGACTCCTAGTGCTGCAGTCTGTACTACGTCCACATGCTAGTAATCAGTACTGACCCTTAAAGCTGCAGTCTGTACTAAGGCTGCATGTTAGTAATCAGCACTGACCCCTTGAGCCGCAGTCTGTACTAAGGCTGCATGTTAGTAATCAGCACTGACCCCTAGTTCTGCAGTCTGTACTACGTCCGCATGCTAGTCATCAGCACTGACCCCTAGTGCTGCAGTCTGTACTAAGGCCACATACTAGTAATCAGCACTGACTCCTAGTGCTGCAGTCTGTGCTACGTCCAAATGCTAGTAATCAGTACTGACACTTAAAGCTGCAGTCTGTACTAAGGCTGCATGTTAGTAACCAGCACTGAGCACCATACTGCAACCCTCTGCCCCATGTGGCCAAACCCACATCTACTGCTCACTCACACCCTCCCCTGGTTGGCATCTTCAAGGTCAGAGTTCTTAGGCAAACTTAATCCTTTAGATGATATCAATGCTTCCATCCTGTGTAGCAGGGAGCCAACAATGAGGAGTAATGTTTTTGTGCTGCCTGATTTATACCTTCCTATAATTGTCTGCGAATTAGAAACCTTTTATGTAAAGATGAATGAAGCATTTCATATCCACTATCTTCATACTGATGATGCTTGACAGGAAAATAAAGCCCGAATACAAATGTAAACTTAACTGATCAAATTATAGACAGCACTATAACATCTGAAAAATGTATCACAGATAAGAATTATCTCTGAGATTTATATACTATTTCAATAACCAGTTTTAAGCTATGGTGCCGTATTACACATGCCTAGTAAGGCATTCATAAAGAGGCATGGCTGTGACATGATATCTTCCTATCTTCATAGTGATTTCACTGGTGCTTGCATATTTTTCCTTGAGACTAACAGTGACTTTAATCTAATTTTCTGAAAGTTATCAGCAACACAGCTATATCTTTTTGTTGGTATGTGCCATGAATAAAATAGCAGGCACATGCATGCTTCATAACTTTATTTTTCTCTCCCATAGTCTAAGCAATGTGAATCAGGATATCTTTTAGCAAGAACAAAGCAGAAATAATTAAAAGGGCTGATGGGATCCACTTACACCAATTCACTTAATGTCTTTTTCCCACATAGAAGATAGCTAACCCTTCTATGTAAAAATAATTGGATTGATGTGTTCAGTGGAAGAACTGCAGAAGGAATGTGAAAAGTTTTGAAAGAGAAATTGTTTGAATGCAAAACATAAAAACATGTTTAACATTAGGATCTAGGCATACACTGTAAGGAGGATATATTTCCATAAGAAAGAGATACTTGATTAAGGTAAGAGAGAAAAATATACAAACTAGAAAAGAGGTTAAACTACAACTTTGAAGACTGAATAAACAAGCTAGACAAACTAAGCATAGTGTGAGACCAGATCAAGAAAAAATGTATAAGATATTGAGTAGAATCGGAAACATATTATAGATACATGAGATGTAAAGAGGCATATAAATTGTGTGTAAATTCTAAAATGTATTCACAGACACAAACGATTATAGATATATTTACAAAATCTTATGCAAAGCAGTTTGGCTCCACAAAGGGGGTGATGAGTTGTCCTAGTGACATCTAGGTAACCTCAGATACTGAAATCAAATTAGATTATATTGAAAAAAACTATGCAAACTGGATCTGAACAGAGCACAGGGAGGAGACAGAATTAATAATTAAGACCTGAGAACACTTCAGCAAGAACTTACACTACCATTATATCTATTATTCACTAGATCATATAAATATGGGGGGATTCCTCAGGATTGGAGACATGCACTTATTAAACCTGTCTTAAGGGAAAGGAGAATAGGACAACCCAGACTCATATAGACCCTTGTCTATTTGCATGTTGTGGAAAAATAATGAAGATGGTAATATTGGATAAGTTATTGTCAGAAGTGGAAAGGTTGAGACTTGAAACCGTATATCAGAATGCATATGTTAAAAATAGATCTATCACCACCTGTAACATGATGTTCGATATCAATATAATAACTATAAATTAAAAAATTGTGCTGTGATATAATTTATATAGATTTAACTTTAGCATTTGACAGGATAATACATAAAATTCTGAGCAATAAATTAGAATAACTAGCTACTGATGCAATCTTTGATAAGATGAGTAGCTGCATGGCTTACAAATAGGTCATGACAAGTATGATAAAGCAATTGGACAGGTGAAATTCTTGGTTACAACAATCAGTGTGTCCCACAGGGCTCTGTCCTAGGCCTATGCTTCTTTAGATTGTATCTTTCAGACCTAACTTTTTCATCTCAGGTGTTCTACAGTCTGCATGCAGATAACTTGGAATTGGGTAAACTGATTACATGTGTTACAGATAGGGCATGTTTGCAAAAGAACTTGACTGAATTGACCATTTGGGCACAGGAGAATAATATGCTGATAAATACATAAAGAACTAAGCATATGTGAATCATAAATTGAAAGGAGAATATTTAATGCACTGCACAGTAATATAAACTGTAGATACATTTAAGGACTTGGCAATATGAGGAGGTTTAACTTTGAGTTTTTCTAATCATATCAACCAATTGGTTAATAATAGTTCTGGAACTACAGGTCATATAAAAAGACTTATAAAGTCTAGCAAATTAGAAATAATGAAGTAATTGTTTGTTAGTTAGAATAGATCCAAGCTTGAGTATGTGTTGTAAGACAACAAGCATGGGTAAAACCCGAAAGAGTGCAGTGGAAATATGCTAATGGCATCCATGGATGTGAAAATTTAAGTTATTATGAAAGACTAAAATATCCAAAGCTGTACAGTGTCTCATGTAGCTATTTAAGAGGAGGCCTTACTCGGGTATATAGGGCATCTAGAGACAACTGGGAATGTTTTGGGTTATCAAAAAGTAGTAGAAAATTATCAAACAACCGCTGTAGAAGATTCTATAGGAACAGGAAGTGTAATAATTGGTTATCTGAGAA